>NC_135497.1:206134298-206240002 GCF_052857255.1 Amblyomma americanum | reverse complement strand
GCGCCTCGCTGAAGCTCCGTGGGAAGTACGCAGTGCATTTTGCGTCAGAATTTTTTGGCCCTTAAGGGGAGCCTACAGCCTGCGCCAAAGAATGCAGGCCCGAGGCATGGAAGGATCTCGCATGTAGGATAGATTCGCAACTGACTCGCGCCCGTCGTTTGAGCAGCCTTGATAGCACGGCGACAGCAGGCCCAATAGAAACTCTCCCTCGTTTATCTTGTCGGCCACGAGAAGGTTTCGAAGGCACTGCCCAAGGGTGAACTGAAATCTCGCTCTTCCGTTGTCCAAATACACCCGCTGCAAATATTTATAGTTTCCAGTTTACATACTCAAGAAATTAAGATGTGTCCAGGAAATGTTCCTACAAAGCTTGAGAGGCGTTAAAGATAATTCGAAGAATCCAATATCTTTAATTCCTCTACCGAGGGCACTTCTTCAATGCTTCTTTACACAGTCCTCGGTGTTCTACGCGCTCCCATTTCTTCATTATGCTGACTGAATAGTACTCGAAGTAAGGTTGAGAGGTTTAGGTTGTTGCAAGCTGCAGGTGGGATTAGTCTTGCGGATTTTTCCGGCAGTTGCTGCACCGTAGCTACGCCTAAATGATAAAAGCCCACAAATCAGGCACGTACTACAAGCAATGAATGATAGGCGGACAACAAAACTGAGGTGGCAACACCAAAAAAAAACAGCATATTAGCTTCTGGAAAAGAAATAATAGCTTGGTTGATTAACACTTCTGGAGAAGAGCCGTCGCGCACCTTCGACGTTAAAATAACCTAAGGTAGTATTGTGCTTCCCCTGGCTAAGAGCTTCTTATTTTGCTGTTCGTGTCTCAGTTCTCTTGTTCGCGTTTTATTTCTTGCTGACAGTACCTGATACCTGGCTGAACTACTTCGCTATACGCACAATCACCCATAGTAGTCAATAGTCAACTCCTGCTGCCACCATCTGGAGTCCAGATCCGAGTCATGAAGGTACTTTAAAATAAGGCATGGAGCCTCCTTTCTACAAGACTGCTTTCCGCGCGAGTAGAGAATGTCCTGAAGGGAACTGTGAGAGGATCCCGTCTTCTTGAGGGAAGCGAATAACACACACGTTTCCGGGTTGTATCCCTGCAGACACCACATGTAGAACATAGCGGAGACGAAGCCAGGCCCGTCTTATACATCTACACAGGGATACGAGCAGGGCCCGTGCGAATGCGATGGAGTAAAATAGCTTGGGATCTTTTTAGTACCCTGGTCGCACACAGCTTGTTGGGTGAACTCCACAGGTTACACAAATGGCTGAGCTCCGTTTCTCTGAAGGGTCTCTTGCCATCTTGAGGGAATTTACTTGATGGATTACTTGCGAGCGGTTTATTGGCGAGGCTATCTTCCACCTCATTGCCTATTACACCTTTGTGTGAGGGCACCCATTAAAAACGGATAGAGAAGTCTCTGCTGTGCTGATTACGCACCACGCTTAGGGAGCTAAGAGACAAGGCATCAGTAGGGAACCCGCGCGGTAACCTTTGAAGGGCCGATTTGGAATCCGTCAGGATCACAACACGTTAAGCAGGACAAGACCCTAGCTTCCGTAAAGCCGCCTCGATGGCACCGCTTTCCGCCGCTGTGGACGACACGACTTCAGTAAAGCCTACAGACCAGGCAGTATTCAAAGAAGGAATGTAAAAAAGCGCTGCGCTAGCTTCTGTGACCTTATCCACCGAACCATCAGTGAAAATTTGAAGATTGAGGGCAAACTCTGTTTCTAAATATTCAAGTACGAGCGACTGCGTTGCCGCAAAGGAGAACTGCTCTTAGCGCGCCCGTGAGGAATAATGACCGTATAGTCAAAGCTCGAAAATAACGAGTGTGGTTTCAACTGCTGGCTTTGTCGTGGAACAATCAAGAACTATGGAACTAAAAGTACTAAGTGCCAAGTAGGCTCGGGACTCAGATCTCTTTCGGAGCCGCTCCAGAAGGGGTCGCCCAGCTACCGTCTCTCTGAGGCGGCCAAGTTGCATTAGGAACCGTTGTGAAGCTACAAGGCCAAGAGGTTTCGATTGTGACTCATGAGGAATTGCATTGTTCGCTGCCGCCTGCCGAAATCCAAGGGCTCTCCTTCGGCTATTTCAGTGTAAAACTTCGAAACGTGCAAGCTGTGTTAACGAGGGGAAATTAAAGGTAGTTGGTACATTATGCGACTAATCACTAGAGCTTCGTGAGGTCTGACTCTTCAAACTCGCGGTATACCTTTGCACTAGTAAGTGGCGTTCCATCGTTCTACAAACTTGATGCAGTATAAAACGGAGAGCTGTTCCTTCTTTTTTTTTTGCGCCGTTTACCTGCTGTCATCAAAACAGGTCGGAATGGAGAGTTTCATTCATTCTGAAAAAAAAAGTACATATGTGTATATATAATACCAGGTGCCCCAGCTAAATTTAACCAATGTTTTAAAAAACACGGAATGTCCTAGCCGCGTGAAACCAATTCAGGGTTGTTTAGAGTCGCGTGACGTATAGTCTGCAGTATTTTTCGTTCTTCAAAGTTAATTAGTTAGCCTAATTAACAAAGTTTTCAATTATTGACCAGAGAAAAGTGTCAATGGAAAGTTGTAGATTGCTTTGAAAAACAGCTGACTGAAACGTTTGGACCAAGCGTAGTTTTTTTACCGGCCTTAAACCATAACTCGCACAATAAAAAACAAGCTTCCACGTGACAACGTTGCCACTTGAACGTCCCAAGACGCGTCTTAGAGAAAAAAACTCGGTTTTGTGTGAAGTGCTTTCCCCGACGAGGCTTCGCGTGCACATTGTGGCAGAGATGTGAGCCTGCCGCTTTTCATGTGACAGCTATTTTTTAAGGCCAATAAATAAAGCTGCGTAAATCGTACCTTGATGGAATCAGCGCTAGTAGCTCTTTCTCGAGACGGTCTTCAACTTTGATACTGACAGTTTACTCCTAAAATGAATGAATGAAATGTTATCTAATTAGGCTGAACTAATTAACTTTGAAGAACAAAAATTACTGCAGATATGGCCACACGGCTCTGAGCAACCCTCATTTGGTTTGCAGTGGGCTAGGACACTTGGTTTTTTTAAAGCTTGCTTTAGCTGGGACACCGTGTGCATGTGTATATATATATATATATATATATATATATATATATATATATATATATATATATATATATGAAGCCAACAGTCACCGAAACCAAGGTGCACAGGGGAATGCTTCTATTTTTTTTTATTTGTAGTGCCAATCTATGGTAGAATAATACTTCGATTAATCTGTCGCTTAAAAAATTACTTCCAAAGCGGCAGAAAAACAACCATGCCTCTGGTGGGATCCGGACCCACCATCGGTGACTGTTGGCTTCATTCGTATGTTTGTCAAACGAGCCCCTCATTCATTCATTGCCTTGTCTGCTAATATATATATATATATATATATATATATATATATATATATATATATATATATATATATATAAATATATATATATATATATATATATATATATATATATATATATATATATAAATATATATATATATATATATATATATATATATATATATATATATATATATATATATATATATATATATATATATATATATATATATATATATATATATATATATATATATATATATATATATATATATATATATATATATATATATATATATATATATATATATATATATATATAGGGAAATGAGGGGCCCGTTTGACAAATTTATGAAGGGAGCGAACAGTCACCGAAACCAAGGTGCATAGGGGAACGTTAATTTTTTTTTTTAGTGTGTTATGCTTATCAGTGGGATAATAATACTTAGATTAATAAATCGCTTAAAGAAAATTACTTATAAAGCAGCAGAAAAAACAACCATGCCGCCGGTGGGATCCGAACCCACGACCTCCGATGCTTTATAAGTAATTTTCTTTAAGCGATTTATTAATCTAAGTATTATTATCCCACTGATAAGCATAACACACTAAAAAAAAAATTAACGTTCCCCTATGCACCTTGGTTTCGGTGACTGTTCGCTCCCTTCATATATATATATATATATATATATATATATATATATATATATATATATATATATATATATATATATATATATATATATATATATATATATATATATATATATATATATATATAATAGCCTTTTTGGGTAAAAATATGTCTTTTCCGGCATTGCATTAGCAGCACTGGCGGACACCAGAAAACAAGTGAATCGTCTTTAGTCAGGTGGTTAACTAATTTTTATTAAGTTTCTAACTACCAGAGTTAAGCGCCTGGCCGCACTTATAGATTTTTAGCCGGTCTTTAGAAATAGCGATATCAGTTTTTAGAATGTCGAAAACGCGATTACGCTTGGCTCTGTCGCTCGAAAAAATTTAGCTTTTTTGTTTAGTTACGTGCAGTGGAGGGGTTGCTTTGCCTGCATGCTTTCGAATGCGCATGTATTTTCGCACGATGCAGCCAGACTTAGTCGAGCCACAGGGGTGAGGTTAATCCCGTTTTCCAAATTCTAAAAACTAATATGGCTAGCTCTGAGGACCGGCCACAAATCTCTAATTGCAACTAGGCGCCCAACTCTAGTAGATAAAAAGTTAACGATTCAAAATTGCTTAAACAGTTTACTACTCAAGACGATTCACTGATTTTCTGGTGTCCGCTAACGCTGGTAATACTATACCGCAAAAGCCATATTTTTACCGCAAAAAGCCTATTTTTTAAATTATTTTTAAGTGTCCGCTGAAACACCCGGTATGTGTATGTATATACTGAAAAGCTTAGTATATTACTGTGGAGGAAACTGCCGTATATTGACATAGACGTGAAAATTCCCACACTCGGCGAACAGGAAGAAACGTACTCAAAAAACAGATTTCCTAATACGTCTTGGCGGGCTAATTGGTTACGAAGCATATTGAAGTTAACAGCGCTGTCTGAGGACAAAGAATGAGGACGAACACAGCGGTGACTACCAACTGAAGGATTTATTTCGGCGACATCGGGTATAAATATGCAGATGACGAGAAAATAGCTCACAGCGCTCATGTCAAAAACAAAAATACCACAAAATCAAAACCAAACGCTCAGGACAAAGCAATGCAATGATTATGCTTCCCCCAGAAGTGGCAGTTCCTTGTCCAGCAGTGTGATTCAAGGGGTGCTGACACACGAATTCTCACGCCTTCTAATCTTTAGAGCCTCGATTATTTCTCGCGCGTATTTGTCAAGATTTCTTGCAACCACTGCGCAATCACTGTACTCTGGCACGCATTGTTTTTCCTGTTTCTTTTTGTTTCTTCACAATCTCGGCAGCGAATGCCGAGATTGTGTCGTAATGAAAGACTAAAAGAACACCGCTACAAAGTTGCACAAGCTAAATCTGGCCACCTCGGCATTCACAGCCTAGATTGGGAAGAAGGAAAAAAAACAGGGATCGTGACAAATGCACGTGAGATATAATCGAGGCTCTGAAGATTAGAAGGCTTGAAATTTTGTGCGTCAGCACCCCTTCAATCACACTGCTGGACAAGGAACTGCCACTTCTGGGGGTAGCACAAGCATTGTATTGCTTTCTCCTGAGAATTGGGTTTTGTTTTATTTTTGTTCTTGAGTTGAGCGTTTTCAGTCATTTTCCCGTCATCTGCATATTTATGCCCGAATTCGTGGAAATAAATCCTTCACTTGATTGTCAGCGTTGTGTTCGTCCTCATCTGTTATCCTCTGTGTGTGCGTCTTAGGCTGTGCTGTTAACTTCAAGATATTGAAAAAGCTATTTAGACAACTTTATTGCAGCTAAATTCTGGAAGTTCCAGAAGCTAAGTACCGGAAGTTCAACTTGCTTAACCACGCGTGGCCAACAAGGCTCTGGTTATCTGTAGAAACAAAACGACAAAACAGGCAAGGTTGTTTTGAGATAGGTTACAAATCATTGCGCCAATGACTGCTTCAAAGCAAAGAAGTAGAAAACAGCGCACAGCACATGATCAACACTTATCGAAAAACTAGTCAAAGCCTACTTCAGCGTGCCGGAAAAGGCAGAGTGGTATCAAGCGGTTCTGTTTAGAAAAAAAAAACCGAACCGCAAACAGAAAAAAAGAGAGAGCGATGCTGACTGCAGTATTCACGCATGTTTTAAGGCGAGCTTAATAAGTCGCACTGGCTAAGTCGCTACAGCGTTCGGCCGCTGAGTACGAGTTCGTGGATTGGATCGCGGCTGCGGCGGCCGCATTTCAATGGCGGTAAAATTTGGTTTGGTTTGGGAGTTTAACGTCCCAAAGCGACTCAGGCTATGAGAGACGTCGTAGTGAAGGGCTGCGGCAATTTCGACTACCTGGGGTTCTTTAACGTGCACTGACATCGCACAGTACACGGGCCTCTAGAATTTCGCCTCCATCGAAATTCGACCGTCGCGGCCGGGATCGAACCCGCGTCTTTCGGGCCAGCAGCCGAGCGCCATAACCACTCAGCCACCGCGGCGGCTAATGGCGGTAAAATGCAGAACAGCCCGTGTACTCAGACTTCAGTCGGCGATAAAAAAATTCTAGCCTACCGGAATTAATCCTGAGCCCGCCTCCGTGACACTCCTCAAAGCCCGAAATGTCACTTTGGCTTGTGAACACGCACAGACCTTTTAAAGTTTCTAGAATAAAGCTCCACATACGTTATGACTTATCAACTGCCGCAAAAAAAGTGCGCTACAAAAAAAAAGCACAAACTACAGTACAAAAACTTCTGTCTCATGGTAAGAGTCTTCGCGAAATCACAGAGAACTTCAGGTTTATACCTGGACCATGAAAAGCAGTTGCGTACGCAAACAAAGCGAGCATAATCACGCATGCTAGTGAGGATGCATATGTTCGCTCGACACAGAACGCAGTGTTCATACATCCGCTAAGCTACGAATTTTCAACGGTGGGATTTATGTACAGGCAGCTCTCGCTACAATCTCTCGAGATAACGAGTGGTAGGCGTACACCATCGAAAAGTTGTGTTCTACACTTAAGACTAAGACTGAAGACTACTTACGTGCTTTGAAGGCGAAAGCAATAATTTTTTTAATTTATATTTTGCCCTTTCTAACGATACACCTGCTCATTAGCATACAGTCGTAAGGCAACGCTTACACTAAGTTCACTTTTATTCGCCAAAAGTCAGCGCGGTTTTCAGAGCTATGGGTTGTGTACTCGACTCGCAATCTGAAGGTCATTGGTTCAATTCCCCGCACCTTCGGAAGCAATTTTTTTCTTTGCTGATGACGTCATTGGAGTTGCTTTGTAAACCACTTTTCCTGAACTTTCCGTCGTAGGCTTCCGCCCTAAAAACGCAGGACTACATTCAATTTAGGATGTGCTATAAGTGTCACGCAAGAAAAAAAACAACAGCCGCAACGTCTGTCTCGCAGTAAGGCAAGTTGTACTATTACAATGGGAATAAAGCGCTGTATGCATCTCTTTCGCAAGAGGCAGCCAGAACATTCCACAGCTGCTGTGTTCAGTCGTGGAGGAAGGACGGAAGTGGGCTTTATATGCTGCGGGAGACGCAGAAAGAAAAGTGTTATCTTGTCTGTTCCTTACAGTAATGCAGTACTGAAGAAATTGTTTTATCCTCTAATGCTGTGCTGCGATTTTCCGCCATTCTGAAGTGCTGCGCGACAACCAGGTCAAGTCGCTTGCATATGGCTTCGTTGTGCTTGTTTACGGTTAAGTGTTGCTGAGGTAAATACAAGCGACCTGGCCAATGCGGGTATGCATGCTTTGTTATCTTCCTCGCAAACAAGGTACGTCTCTTTAACTGAAGACTGCAGGAAAACGGCATGTGCTGCTTTAAAAATAATCTGCCGAGCTCCTTCCCCTGGCGGCGCTTGTTCTTCCTGTTGCCATTGACTGTCTATGCCAACTTCGGCTCCTTTTCTCACCCAGTACTTCAAAACGGCCCTTTCGGGTTTGCTTGTTATAGCTGCTGATCAAACGAACAGGGCTACGAAACCCTCTTGTCGATACAGCACCCGATGAACGACTGTCGAGACAACAAGGCTAGGCCACTTGAGATTCGACTTTTTTTTCCGCAGTCGGCCAAGGTTCAAAAGGCACTTTGCGATCGAAAGCTCTCTAAATAAACTAATGTTTCAGGCAAAATATAATTCCGTGATCACTCATTATCAACCTACAGCCATGTATGGTGCGGCCAGCTCTTAGTTGACAGTAAGGACAAGCTTCAGCTTAGATATGCGCCCGTCCTTACAAACAAAGATCGACAAAGATCTCTAATGGTTGTTTAAGGTTTTTAAGCAACCGAGTGCATTCTAGCCGAAAGGGCCTCAGTGCGATCCCCGCACCCACTCCCGTGCCACGCTCCGGAAACGACAAGATGTACGCAAAGCACCTAACTGTTTCTGGCTGGATTCAGCTACCTTTCCATAATGCAAACGAATACGTTAGTGCATCTGCATAGATTTCCATATGGTACCATTCGTCGCGAAATTTCGCCATTGACAGGAGCAGGGCTGCACGAGTTTCTCAGCGAAATGGCTACAGTAAGATACCTGGGTTCTCTTCAGAGGGCTGGCGAATTTTTTCTTCGCCATCTATGATCGCTAGATCAGGGTGACGACGGTCAGAAAATCGACGTATGCTACCGCGCACCGTCTCCGTAGTCGCGTATGCTTTGGCCTGGGAGCTTTTGCGGCACTTGGTACGCCGCATGTAATAGAAAGCAGGTTCCAGGCGAACGACTTCTCACGTGCTTCTCGGTGTTTCGCACTGCCTGTCAATAGGTTCAATTCGTTGTAGCCGCGCCTATTGAAATCAATGGCTCTTTAGCTTTGTCACCAGCTTCGTGAATGGTTGTTGGTCGATGCTTTCATTTATTCGTGTTAGCAGTCCCGGACAACAATATGATCTGTACGGTACTTGTCGTAGCATTTCTGTGAAAGCCCGTGACTAAAACGGCCCCGAGGCAGCCATCGCTGACGATGCATCCCAATGGCTGCGTTTTGTTTTCAGTGACGCAGATCTATGCAGGAGAGGTCTAGGAGAGGGTTTCATGGGTTCGTTAACCTTTACTCAACTTTTCTTCCTGAGAAACTACCGCCAACAACACCGAAGTCGAATATCGATATCAGGAAAAGCGTAAAAGCTGTGACCGCCAACGCAAAGACCGAGGCTTATATGAGCGTCAAGTTATTTTACTTTCTGTGTCACAAAGACACTGAAACGGCTTACGCTATCCTATTTTTAAGCACGCATAGTTCAGTGTGGAATTCTCATCTTTCGAGCATTTCTCGTTGCGTCAACGCAGGAGCACTTCGGTTGCTGAGGCACCGGTGAGGACCGCTCCACTTCTCGAGAATTTCGGACAGTTGACCTTTTTGAAAGCACTGAAAGTCGTCTTGCCTGCCGTTGCTGTTTGATATTTTGTCTCGCTATACTTTCTTGGTTAATATAATATGCTTTAACAAGTGGAGAATTGCGCGAGCCTTCAATGCTGCTCCTGGCTGGAGTTCAGTCGCAACTGACACGCCGGAAAACGTTGTACTCTTGGTGCACATTTCGCTTTTACGTCGTCACAACGGCAGGAGCGTGGAGTCTGGGAGTTTTCAGTTTCTTGACGGCTGACTGTCATTTCAAAAAAAATTTCAACTTTATTTCTCAAATTTGAGAGACATTGCTTTGCGCCATTTACTTCTGTATTCTCCAAATAACCGCGATTATTGCGCTTCGTTTTTATGAACACTGCATTACTGAAGAAAGTACGCACAAGCGCCGGGGGGGGGGGGGGGGGGGGGGGGAGTAACAAGCGTATTAGCCCAGAGCAGATCATTCTTCCAATTAGAGCAGCTCGCTCGGGTTACCCCGCTAAGCAGCCAAAGAATGGCGCGCAGTAAACATATAGCCCTGTCTTTGGCGGGCATTTCTCAGCTAGTGTGCGAGCGACCTTTGCTCGAGTCCTGACCCTAATGACTCCCGCCGCAGTGCATGCCCATTCGCGGCGTGTGAACGTCTGAGTTTTGCTCCCGTGCCCGTTGTGCTGCGCCTCAGTGACATTGCTTTCTCATTTCCATCATAATACGACCAGACATCTGAGAAGAAAGGCAACTTCACAGACAGCGCCGCTGGCGGGCGACAGCTGCTCAGAGCAGCGGGCAGTCCCGGCGGAGGGTCCTTTGCTTATCTCACGGGAAGTACTACAAGATCAACAGTGCTGCTGACGCTCTTTCCAAAGCGGCAGCTTCGGCCCTCGTGGCAAAGCCGTCGTGCCAGACGAGTCTTTTGTTATTTTTTTTTCGTGGGCTTGTATGAAGAAGGGAGCCATCTGCCTGAGCACGCTGCGGTGGGCACGAGGCATGGCCGCCGCCCTTTTGCGTGAGCTGCAGTCACGCGAACCACTGACCGTGCAGGACGGCGGATGATCGCTTTCCGTTGGCTCTTTCCGCTTTTCGTTGGCTGGGGGCTGTCAATAGGGCGATGCTGGCGAGAGACATATTTTTTTTGCTTTGCTTCTTCGTGGACCAGACGTCCAGAGTAGGGCGTAAAGTCGCTGGCGCCTTCGCATTAGTGCAGAATTGGCTACCACTGCTCTAGGATATGAGTTCTTTTTTTTCTTTTGCAGTTGCTGTTCTTTTGACTAAGGCTTTTAATAAAACTCACTATTGCAGGACAGTAAGTATTCCTTTCGAAAACGTAATTTATTTTAAAGGAAAGGTCAGGATCGCAAGCGTAGTGCTGCATGTCTGAAGAAGGATATTGTCACTAAGGCTCAGGTTCCCCCTTTTTGTTTGAAAAAAAAAAAAGGAGATGGAATTCAATCTGCATAATACATTTGCATCACAAGAGGCGTTCTATTCTCCAAGAAGTAACAAAATTTATTTTGCATGCTTGCTTTTATATAAAGCATGCTGAAATCCCGACGCGATGCATGGATGTCTGCAATGCATTGCCTTTCTTTGCAAAGCGAAATGACGATGAGCATAAGACTTTGCCGGAAACATTTATTGCGACGTGCAATGCGCAGAATACCGTTTAGAAGGCATTTGCCTTGAATGAATTCAAAAATTATTTTCTTCGTCAGCGAAATCGAACTCTATGGCTGGTTGCTGTGGCACTATATATAGTGGGAGCAACTGTATGGCCTGCTTCTGTTTCGCTTAGGACATATTTTGCCGTTCGTATTGAAAGTACCTGAAAGCTTGTTTTATCCTGCGCGCTCAATTCATTATAAGAACTTTGGCGAGCGTTCCCCTGCATTGACCGGTCTGAAATGATATACAAGGGCAATAATTTGAATTTCATATACGGCTGCACTTTCTACGCTGTAAAGTACGAACCCTTTCGTCGTTTGGCAGGATCAAATATTTGACCCTATATTTGCTTGCGCTATAAGATTTAAAGGGCCTCACGAGAACGCGAAAATCTAGAACTTGGCGATACCATCGGTGGTCGCACCTACTACCAGCGGGACAAAACATTAGAAAACTTGCGATTTCTAGATTTCCGCTTAAGCACGTTGCCCATGCCGCTATCTAAGAGAGTGGAACGAAGTGGAGAGATATACTGTTTTTTATTCATCAAGAATATTATCCGCAGCTCTCCCTCCAGTAATGACGTCGCGAATGGCCCCGCCGTTCATGTTGAGAGCACGAGAAACATAAACGGCTTGAGGAAGCTTTCCTCCTTATATAAATAAAAAAACAAAAACAGAAAAGAGGGTAAACGTGCATGATACACGGTGAAAATTGTCATGGAACCCTTAACTTGGCTTTGTAGTAGAAAATAATGTTTGATGTATGAAACCTTATGAAAAATGCATTTAATTTGGGCACTCCTGTCTTGCCAAGATAGTGCCTCGCTCATAGCGGTCTCGACAGCGTTTCCCCACGGAGGAAGGTGGCACTCGCAGTTCTGAATCTCGCACGCACAGGAAGACGACTCTGTGCGAGGTCATACTTCATCGATAATTTACTCCTTATCCAACAAATGCCCTCAGCTTATCGTGCTTACCTTCGTCGCCACTCGACGGCATTCTCGTGTTACGATGTCGGACGCACATAGCCGCTCGAGTTTTCTATATATATGCTCTGTGCGACATGCGAGTGAAAGTGAGGGTTTGTTTTGTGTAGCGCGTTAGTCTCATCGGTCCTATACGTGCAGGGAAGACCAACGCATCTTTTGCTTAGCGTAGCGCATATACGATTGCAGGCTCATTTGATCGAATTGGTTACGGAGCATATCGCCGCTTCGTCTGGAGCAAACCGCTCCGAGTCCATCAGAGAGGCACACGTACAATCGATAACGTCCGTTATCATTACTTAAGCAGAGCAGAGTTCCTTCTAATAGGACATTGGCATTCATCGTAATTCCATAGGCTGGATGAGCCCCTCAACTGCCATTCCTCAAAGCGGGCGGTTTTACGCGACGGCGTTGAGTCGAAAAGACGTCGGAGTAGTAATAGTCGGCGCCGCGTGTCGGAAATAATCTGGGGCTGCGTAAAAAAATCGCCTGATGGTAATTTGCGTGTGATAGGCGATGACGAGTTAAGGAAATATTTATAATTGAGCCATCAATTAAAGAAATGAAAAATAAAATAATTCATAGTCACCATCCTAGTACCCTCAAACTTTCCAAACCACACCGCACATCCCGTCGTCTTTATAATGACCACCATTTTAGGCGCATATTCGGTGGAACCACGGCTTGTAATTCATCAGCGCTGCCGAGTGCCATAAGCTACTGGAATAATCTTCCTGATCGCATTGCTCCCATTCATTACCCTGCAGCCTTCAAGGAAAAAGTACTGCTGTGCTTTTCTTAGATGCTTTATATGCTGTCTTGTACTCTGTTAATCAATTTTAGTCACCTTTTTTAGTTGTCACGTGTTGTATAATGATGCATGATTCGCTTTTGTGTCCTTTTGTGTGCTTCGCTTCCTGTATATGCCCCGTCACACAATACGCGTATTTGGAGCCTGTGAGTATCTTGAATAAATAAATAAATAAATAAATAAATAAATAAATAAATAAATAAATAAATAAATAAATAAATAAAGGTGTCAAAATCCTCAGAATAAAAAAGCCAATGCTTGATGGTGATTATTTAAAAAGTTTAAAGTGCGTAATTGACCAATTAATAATTTAATCAATTGAAACAATATAAAATGCATTCAAAGGTGTTTCCAGCGGGTAAGGCGTCGCGTCGAACGGGCGATGGCGTTCCGTGGACTCCCTGGCAGCGCTGCGACACGTTGTCGCGTTCCACTGTTAAAGGCGATACTCCAATTTTTTTTCTTTTTGGCTGTCATTGCATTCATGATGCCCTCAGTACTACTAGAGTGCTGAACTGCACGCATAGGCAGACCCGATGGAACAAGTGCAGCATTCTCGAGCGTCATCCTATCATCCTTTTAATGCGAAAGCATTTGTTGTCTCATGAGTGGCCTGTACAGGAACTGTCAGCAGAGCGTGTCCTCACGTGAACTCATACGAAAAAGAAATTCGCTGGCATTGCTGCTTGAACCCAGGCCATCTGTGTGCAAGGCAGGCACGCAATGCATACTCCCCGTAGGGTCGTTGGTTGAAGCATGTTAGAGGGGCACGAAGTGGTTGCGTTGTGGTGTGTACGACGGCAAAGTGTATTGGGGATGTGTACTGATGTTAGAAAAACATGGCTTGCAAAAAAATGGCTGACGTCATCCAAGGGTCACGTTATAAGTGTCACGTGACAACGATGACTAGGGAAAAAAAGTTCCTGACGTTCAAACGTAAAAGCTTTCGCATTTCTTCAATGCAGCCGACTGCAGTTTTCTCCCATTGTTTTTATGATGACATATTAAACGTGTTTTTTTTTCTGTCCGAACACATGCTCGTTACTAAAGATGGAAAGCGATTTTAGGACCGGCGAGACAGGTCTAGCAAGATAGAGTTCTGCCAATGGTCTCAAGCACAAGTCTCAATGGTCTCAAGCAATGGTCTCAAGCACAAGTGGAACTTTCTTGGGAAACTCTTATTTATGAGACGAGTGTAGAATATTGCCAGAGGTTGTTATGAAAATATTGATGGGAAGGGTCAAACCATTGATGCGCAGCAAAAAAAAAAACCTTACTTTTAAAGTCTTTTCTGCGCTCGCACCGAGTAGCTAAGACTGTCGTAGAAAGCCAATGGGGTGCGTTTTTGATAATAAATAGCAGAAAACTACTGGCGCCCCGAGGAGAGATCTGCGGATATGTTCAGTGCTATAATGGAATCATACTATGTTTATTTACTAAATACTGCCGGCCTGTGTTACAGGCCTTAGACAGGAGCGGGGTACAGACATAATGATAAAAATGAGAAGTACATTGAAACAGAAGTGGCAAGCGAACAGTGTCAAAACCAGAACACACAACACAAAATCGATTACAAAGGTAGAGAACAGGCAATGACATCTAACTTGCAACGAACAAAGGCATCGTACTTGGCCCAAAACAGGGATACATATGAGCCCTATGCTTCATTCAGAGCTCGTAAAAATTCACCGATTTGCGATTGACAACGTGTGCGGGTAAACCATTCCACTTAGCGATGGTATGGGGGAAAGAACGAGCACTTAAAAACATTAGTTTTGCATGAAAACGCGCGAACTTTTTTAAAACAGTAGGAGCGTGTAGGATGGCGAGATGGGTGCTCAACTAAAATTCCTTTCTCTATTTTTATTTCATTGTGATAATATAGGTAGAATAACTATAACTTTTCGCGGTGACGACGCATGGCCAGCTGTTCAAGTCCTGCGTTTTGCAGTAGGGCTGTTGGGGAAATATTCAAACTGTAACAATTAAAGAAAAACCTGCGAAAAAATGCGAAAACATTACGTCAATAAACAACTACCAGATGAAAATATGCGCTTGTCCAGAATTTACGGATATGTAATAAGGTGCGAGCGTCTCTCAATCGCGAGGATGCGTGCACTAAGGAGACCACGCTGCCACGTCTCTCGCAGGCCACCCGAATCCGACCGTCACTTGGCACGTGGGACACTCGGCGATTCACCGTGCCGTGACGCAGCTGCAGGGCGACAAGACGCTGTCGTGGATCGAGGTGGAACGCCTGGAGCGGAGCCACTTCCGCAAGGTGGTCACGTGCGCAGCCGTCAGTGGCACCGGCACCCAACCCGTCAAGTCGTCCGTCACCGTAGACCTGCACCGTAAGCGTAACGATGCCCCTACAATCTTTTTTTTTTCCCTTTGCGCAGCCATTGCGCGAGCCGTCAGCCATTCGCGCGGGTTACTTCGAAAATGTTATTCCAGAAACTGCGGGAAATATTGAACGCTGACACTTAGTGCCCCAGGACAACAGCTGCCCCTTCGAAGAAATTTTTGAGAAAAAAAAAATTTGTGGTGGTTTAGCTTTGGTTAAACTTGGAGTGACGCGATAGCTACAGCTGGCCGAGTTAAACTTGCTCACGTGACCAACCACGTGACGAACCAAGTGATCACCTACGGCGCCGCGCCGCCGGCAGTTGCTCCGCACCACGTGACAGCGTGGCGGCGCAGCCACAGGGTGGCGGTGCCACAACCCTGTGGCTGTGCCTCCACCGCCACGGCGCCGCCACGCTGAAGGCTCGAAATGCTACCGTAATACAGCTATCGCTACAAAACGAATCAAAATAAAGAGCAGAGGGTTAATGCTGTACTGCCGGCGAAAATGTCTGGTAGCATACCCTCGCAGCGCTTCCGAACTTAACGTAGCAATCTGCTTCATTTTTTCGTCACTTCCGCGCAGTTTCCTCTAAGCAAAAATATTGACAAAAAAAGTGCATTATAAGGTATGTATGATCGGTTCTGAGCAGAAAGTAATGAACTCCTGGCAACCAAAATCAGCTCTTGACTACTGCTTCTCAAATGGCGAGGTTGTTGTTTCGCAACGCAGTACGCCTCGATGTTTCATTTCAGTCATTTAGATTTATTTCGACACATCAGTGCTGCTACTGTTTTGAAAGCTCGTCCTCTGTATTGGTTATACTCGTTCTAAGCGGTTTCTGTTTTAGATGGTGGGCGAAATAGCAGTCTTTTCAGAAGGAGATTTACAAGCAATTCTAGCTCTAAGAGGGGAAGGTGGGGGAAGAGAGTGGAGGGAGAGGTTTATCTGCACAACGGATTTCGCGCACATTTTTCATCGAAAATTTCGAGGTCACTTCAGTTTTCTCATGGTAAATGTCTCGCTTGGTTAGGGGAACAGGGAGTGGTGCCGCATCCCTAAAGTCACCCCGGGCCCTTTCTTCTCCATGGCTCTTGCACAAAAGCTTTGTCTCAGCTTGCTACGCAATTTCAGTCGGGCATTTTATGCACGCAGCCACGTTAAACTGCAGCCTTGCATCGCCCATGCACGCACCACACGGAAGTGCGCAGCACCATGTTATTGCTGACAGATTGGGGTTGGAATCTTTAACATCAGCTGGAAGGAAGCTTTTGAGCGATGAAGGGTGGATATTAAACTTTTTTAATGCGTAAGCATTACTTGCCTCATGCGGGGCGTGGACAGAAAATGTAGACCGGAAGTGTCCACTTCCGGTGGACACTTGCCCTTGCTCATCCGAGTTATTCGGTAATAATTCGGGTAATCTCGAATAAGCTCGGAGGAGCGCCGCGCAAGCTGTAGCTAATGGGAGGAAGCTCGGGTGGGATCGGAGGAGCGTCGTGCCATGTGCGCGAGAGGTTGCTTGGTAAGAGCAACCTGGGTGGCACACTCCCTAGGGGTGGCTGTGACAGGAACAGCCACCAGCCAGCGCAGTGGCGTATCGCTTAACCGCAGCGCCACGTCTCTGGTAGTGGCATGATGACTTCCGCCATCTACGAATGAGAAGTGGAGAATGACCAATTCTGGCATGTATGGGCACTAACGCACGGAGCTCCCAATGGTGTGCGGTTTGGTGGCGAACGCGAGCTAAGTTACTCAAACTCACGGAATACCACAGACATAATCAACCACAAACGCACAAACGGAAACAGGAGTAGTGCACAATGTTTCGCATTCATAGCTCGTAGGGCAAGTTAAGTGCCCTGGTAATTTCGTTTTTTTTTTTGAAAAGGCGAACTGAAAAATAGTGCTGGAAGTTAAAGCTCACAATATACGAATAGAAATAAGAAACGACGGCCCGACTGCTTCATGCGGTGGTATTTCGCGCAGGGTTACTTGGAAGTTCAGGAGCCACTTCTCCTGTGGCTCGAATAACCTCCGAGCCGCGCGGTCAGATTCCTGCGGCGCTCGCGGTGCAGGCGAGGCTCTAGGCAAGCTTAAGGAGAAAGCGCGCAGTTCTCATTGTCGCCTTCCTCTGGACCGCCATGAAGAACGCGAGTTCTCTACCGCATTTCTCAGGGGCTGTTCCAGTTACACACCCATGCGGGCTCGACGGACAAACTTAAGTAACTTTGCACCGTGCACTTAATGTTTAGCGAGGCGAATGAAAATACAACTCCCTCATAAATAAATCGGAACCCTCTTTCCTCTAAGCGCTCCCTTTCCTCTCGGCGCAATCTATTGCAGGGCTCTCCGTGATGCGATTACAAGACGATGACTGGAAAAGGAAAGCTACTTTCACCTTGCAGTATTAGCAAGAACGTTTCCGTCCCCCAATCGCGCCTCTTTTTGTTCGGCGGCGCACACACACACACACACACACACACACACACACACACACACACACACACACACACACACACACACACACACACACATATATATATATATATATATATATATATATATATATATATATATATATATATATATATATATATATAATATATATATATATATATATATATATATAGAAAGCCAACAATGGCTGCAGAGGTCATTTCTCAGATCTCGGCACCCAATCGGTCAAAGCAATCTGCTCCGAGGAAGAAACTCGCGAAAGCTGGAACTTCTACTTCGGCGAGGAAACGAAGGAGGGCGAAAGAAAAGCGGCCGGGCCCCAATTCAGAGGAGCTCTCCTCGGGAGTGCACCCGGCCGCGCAGATGAATGAGGTTTCTTCCTCCGGGCGCGAGCTGAGTGACGTGACACGGTCGTGCGGGTTAGGTTTGATCGACGATGTGGTTGCCCGGTAACGACGGAAGTAAACAGGGAGCCTTTGGCAGGCGCCAAGCCAAACACATGGGCAGAAATAAAGTGACAGTCGGTAGCGCAATTTCGATGGACGATACTGAAGCACGGCTTGTGTTTGTCTTCGCGGCCGCTCTCGCGGCACCGCGGCGCGCTTCCATTTTCTAGTGGGAACACGGCTTGTTATTACTTTTTTCTTTGCCTCACAAAAGCTCTCGTCTCTTGTATAAGATAATGGGTTTGCGTTCGTTTCCACCTTTTTTTAAGGTCCTATAGTGTGAACATCGTTATATCGCAAGTGTAGGTAAAATTACTTACTTGCATGTATTCGAGTAGTGTCATTATTCGATTATTCGAACTGAACGGTATTTGTTTAAGAGACTGAAAGCTTACTTCTTGCGATCGCAGGGGGCCGCATGAAACGGCGCTAAAACAGTTGTTTGAAACAAAAAAGTGTATTCAACAGCGTCCCGAGAGTGAAACGAATGTGATTTTATCTCCTGGTTATTTATACCTGGCGTTCAGTTTATGGGAAGTAATTCCTTTTTTTTTTCACACCTTCTGTGAGTCCCTGCCTTTTATTCATGAGGCCCAAGAAATTGCTTGAAGTGGTCGACGGCATCCATCATTTGTCGAGACGTTGACACGAAATCTCCGGCGTTATTCGTATCATCAGGAAGTCTCAACACCTGTTCCTTGCCGCGGTAATTGTTTTGCGACGGCCTCCTGATCTGAAATCTTCTGCGCCGTAGGTCTTTGTCTTTTAAGTTCCAAAGTGCTTTTGCGTTTCCTTTGTCGCCTCTTTTGACTGCTAAGGATAACTGAATCATTTTTGTGCGTCTCGACATCTGTGTTTTTGCTTCAGCTTAGTATTTCCTCAATTTTCTCATTACTCCAGTGCTATATTGTGTTATTTTTTGTTCACCCAGTATGCTGAAAATTTTGCGTATGAAATGGTCCTGCTTCTATCAAGTTCAGCCATGTAACCCACACCTGACGTAGGAGCCGTTTCATGGTGCTTTTCAGCCCATTCAAAACACATGATGTCTGAGAAAATAGAACGCTCCAACTGCAGCTCTTGTGATCCCTGGTGCTGAAAAGTGGGAGCATAAACAAGGCAAAGATACATCGAAGGACCAAAAGACCTGTGTCAACGCCTTCGTGTTCTGCGATTTTTCAACATCAAGACTTGGAACCGACTGCCCCAAAGCACCGTCATCCTTTGGGAACTGGTAAAATCACAAATCACAGAAACAAGCCATTTATTAGGCTAAATTTATGCCCAAGTGCACAGCTTTATGCGCAAAGATTCTTTTGCTTGTGCATCAATTTAAATACCAAATATGTTTCTGTAAAATATTAAAAAAGGTGGTTCTGGGCTACCAGCTACCAAACAAGTTTTCTGGACAGTACACTGACGCTAATTTTGTTCTTGCGATTATTTGAAGCGATGTAACTGTTCGACCGTCTCTCGCAGGACAGAAAAGTGGCTTCAGCACGCTTGGCAGCCATGCCTCATTGCTTTTGAAATAACGACATCTTTAGTGTTACGATTTCATAAAAAAGAACAGAAGAAACCGCATCGGCAACGAGTCTTCGTTCTTTGTCGATAAGCACGAAATGCAGTTTCATAGCGCTCCTTTACGAGAAGGCGAGGCATACAGCCCGACGACCGAACTCAATAACGCAAAACTATTATTCCGAAGGAACGTGTGTTTTGGCTGCCTTTGTTATGGCGTGGTGTTCAGTTCACCATTACCAATTAATTCACTACTGCTAACTTACCGACAGCCAATGAATGAAGCGTTACGTTAACGTTCCTACAACTTGTACTGCTTCACTGTTTGACATGCTTGTTCACCTTTAATTAGTAAGAGTTGCAAACAGACTCGTTTGTAGAATGAACATTGTCATTTCATAACCGGTACAACAGTGCAAAACAAAGAAAAAATGCAATATGAACATTGCTTGCTAATGTGACAAAACAGAAGTAGAAATATTCACTACAAATCAAGCTCCGATTTTGATTTCTAGTACGACAATAGATTTCGCGTTAAGCACCTAACGGGACCAGCATGGAAACGCTGTCTTCGCTGTAACCATTCTTTCTGCATACCATTTTCTGCAGGGCTGTCGAATTGAACTGGCATTGCGACTGTTCTGCTGTCCATAAGTAAGCACAGTTGCAAATGCAAACCATCTAGAATACAGGCCATGAGAATACAGGCCATATATATATATATATATATATATATATATATATATATATATATATATATATATATATATATATATATATATATATATATATATATAACGAATATTCGCAGCAGTAAAAAAAAGAACTGCAGCAGTTTCAAATAAAAAACCTTTTCACCATATTGCATGCGGTCGGCATATGTCCTAAGATTAGTGATATATTTTATTCACATATCTTTCAGGTACACAAAAAATTACAACTAGATGTTTTTAAAGGTGGAATGCGCCCCGCTCCCTTTATCCATGTGAGTAAAAATTGTATGTGCGCTCTTATTTGCAATTTACGCGTAATGCATCAAACCTTCACAAATATGCATGCTTCGCGGGCTACAAAGCTCACGCTTCCAAAAAAAGGGTAAAATAAAGATAGAGAAATCAATTTCTTTTCGCGTCGGGGAAACTGTTCCCAATGTGTTTTCTATGAGAGGCTATTCACTACACGTTTCGCTTTCAAATCTGGCCAGTAGCAGAATGCCCGCTTCCTTTTGCCAGCTCATTCGGTGCGAATGGTTTCATTCACAAGCTCCATCTCTTTCGTGAATTTACTCTCAGGAAAAGGCGTGTACCGAGGCAAGACTACACAGAACACACTCCGCCTCTTTTCACGGAAATCAAAGCGTCGCTTTTTGGCGACACTTGTTATACCATGCGAGGTCGCCACAATCAGCAATGCAGGCATAAGTAGCATTTCACCGCCACCATCGTAAAAATTATAATTACCATCGTTATCATCATCTGTACTACTTCCGTGGGAGGACAAAGCTTTCGTTTGTCTCAAACTGACCCTGTCTAGCGCGAACTGCGGTTACCCTTTGCCCACAAATCTTTTTTTCCCTTAATACCCCTAGCTCTACTACATCTACTGGTAACACACACACACACACACACACACACACACACACACACACACACACACACACACACACACACACACACACACACACACACACAACACACACACACACACACACACACACACACACACGCACACGCACACGCACACGCACACGCACACACACACACACACACACACACACACACACACACACACACACACACACACACACACACACACACACACACACACACACACACACACACACACACACACACACACACACACACACACACACACACACGCGCGCGCGCGCGCGCGCGCGCCAGCAAAATGATTTATACAGAAAGCGAAAAAAATGTCATTCAGCATCGAATAATACACACTGGCATAATATTTTCGCTCCCACGGCACTACCCCAACGCACGACTATCGCCAACACAGTTACAGTTTGTATTGCTGGCTTTCCGGCAGCCTTTGCATTCATGTTAGCGACTGTCGATGTAATACCATGGTAATGCTTGCATGGTGATCGCCAGAATTTCCGACTAAGTTACACGAATGATTATTGAAGCAGTATATATCACGCCTAGTTGACGCATGTATGAGAACCACTTCCATCTCTGTGTATTAAATACGCATATTTTTTTTTTTGCCTCGTTAGGCTGCCCTGTTGTTATGCGCAGCACCTAAGAAATTACCACCGGCTTTCGCGGCGGCGGCGGCATCTGAGCCATGTTGTAACCGGAGGGTGTCGGCTATATAAGCGCGACACAAAAGCCTTGCACAGAACATATCCTGCCGGCTCTTCTAGCCCGATGAGAGACACAGGCGCAGTCCCAGCGACGTCGACCTCAGGATCAAGCTGTACGCGCAGTCAAAGCAGAAGAGGATATTCAGAAAGTTTCACGCAAAATGTTGTGCAATTTTTAAAAGTGGGATTTTTTTTAGTTAAAGGAGCGCTTTTTTCGCCATAGCATTGTCAGCGATGTAGCACATCAGCATACAGCTAAGACGTGCTAATTAGTAGGCTGGGAAACTAATGCTGAGTAGTTGATTTTTAAATAGTGCTCTTAGTATTTTTATTTAATGAGAGGCGTGTAGACCATCGTAAGTAATGTCCATATCAGTTTTTAGAATTCGGAGCACGCAGTTACTTGCAGTGCTGTGGCCGAACTAATATTGACTGTTTAGACGAGTTACGTGCATTGGAGGGGTTACTGTGCCTGCAAGCTTTTGGAAAGCGCATGTATTATGGGGCGACGTAGCCAAAATTTGTTGGGCCCCTGCGCCAAGGGTAGCTGCGTTTTAGAAATTCTAAAAATTCGTAGGGATATTACTTACGGTTTGCCGCATGCCTTTCAACAAGTAAAGACACAAACAGTAATAGTTGAAAATTTAACCGCTCAGTATTAGTTAACCAGTCTACTAGATAGCGCGTCTTACCTGTATTCAGATGCGCTACACCGATGAGAATGCTATGCCGAAAAAAGCGCCCTTCTAACTCAAAAGGCCTATTGTTAAACATTGCAGAACGTCATAGGTGAAACACACCGTAAAAGCGCGACGCAAAAGGTGACCGCTGTGATGACGCACGAGCCGCCACTGGTGCATTCAGTGACAGACCTAAACTAGTCTCTGCTGATGATTTACTGTGCGATGTCAGTGCACGTTTAAGAACCCCAGGTGGTCGAAATTGCCGGAGCCCTTCACTACGGTGTCTCTCATAGCCTGAGTCGCTTTGGTACGTTAAACCTTCATAAATCAAAACCTGCTGATGCACGCAGAGCGAACAAGCTACAGGACCAACAAGCGGCTGCATAAGCGCCACGCAAAAGCACGGCGCAATACATCCGTCCAGTTCTCCTAACGCGATGAGTCAAGCAGACAGAGCTGCCAAACGCGCAGCTAAAACGCGTGGCTAAAGACGCAGCGAGAGCAGCGGCGCTCAAAATTGCATTACCTGAAGGGTGATCGTCCGGAGTAATTATTAGCAGTATTGCTTGATTATTTTCGCTAATTGCTTTTTTGTTGCTGTGTGGTGAGGCTTTAAGACACGTAAATCACCACGGACGGCAGAGAGACTGCTGGTGAAGCAGCAGCGTTTCAGCAACCAGAGAGCGCGAAACACTTCAACGCTATCGCTTCCATGGCCACCAGAGAATGAGGCGGCATTACTGTTATCCTAAAAAAAAAAACGGGAGAGCAGCAGGGGCTGGGAATGAACCATGGGCGGTACGAGTGAAAAGGAAAGGATGAGTGCCAGAACAGAGCAGGTAAGAAAAAAGTTACTAAGGGGAAAGGAGGGGGAGGTGTCGAAGGTCCCGCACGTGAAAATTAAGCGAACTCATAATGGTAATGCACATTACCGCGTCACATGTTTCACGCGGGCAACGTGCTCGACTCTGGAGCTGGGTTGGTGACGTTCCATCTGCAAATTCCCTCCTAGAAGTACTGCTTAAGTCACTTCTGTGACTTTGCCCGGTCAAAAGTTACGGAATATCTGTTTTTCAGACAAGCCTGGGTGGCGTACGGGGATGCACATCCAAACTTGGTCTCCAGGATTGTAAGCGATGTGTCGCTGGCGGAGGCTGTAGCGGCGCGCAGTAGATAGCTGTGTTTGATTACAAGTGAAATCATTTGTAAATAGACCTGTCGTCTTCTGTCCGCTTCGCGTATCTGTTGCTTCCCAATGAAACAAGGTTGCCGACTTACCAGCTTCGTTCCACGGAAGCCATTCGCAGCTGCCCCGGAGTATTTTTCGTGCGCATGCATGGGTGAAAACTCTTATGTTTTGAACATTCCTCAATATATGGTGTTGAAAATGCTGCACTGACGTCTTGACCTGCCTTACAGTTTCTGATGTTATGTCCCTATCACGACTAAAATTCCCTGATAGTAAATGCGTTAATCTGGGAAGTGCACTCGCCATTAAAAATAAATTCTAATCATAGCTGTCAGCCCGGGGTGCGCGTGAGCCTTTCCTTTGGCGTTTCGTACCAGAATGAGCGGTGCTCATAGCTTCCCTGTTGATCGTGTGCCTCAAAAAAGCATTAGTCATCGACATTTTTTAGTAACTCCGGGTGAGACGAGGCTAAACAAGGTATGGTGTCACGCCGCTATTGTTCTGATTTCATCGTGAGGAGATAGCGACCGGTGGACTACACCAGCTCCGCACAATAGGGCAAAGAACTTGAGAGGGCGTTGTAATACAACGCACGTTATACAGTTTTCGTGTTTACCTATTTTTTTTTCCTTTCAAAAAAGCGGCTTATAAACAGTTTATGCGAAGCAATTACGCCAGGGACGACCAGTGTGTTACAGGGACAGCTTTTGGTGACTATGAAAATATGCATACGTGCGCAGCTTCCGCCTCTTGGGTGCCGACCACGCTTAAGGTGCCGCAAGGCTGGAGTCCGTGGCTGCCGAAAATTTCAGAAGATAGCCAGCTACCACTGGCTCTCATTTTCCTCAACCGGCGCATATCTCCGCTCGTTTCTAAAGCGCAGGTAGCGTCTAGAGACAGTGTTCACCTCTGCAGCGGAGAATCCATATACGCTGGTCAGATTGGTGATTCCCACATTACCTATTGGAATGACTCAGTAAGATTCCACGAATATTTGCATTTAAGCTGGTGTCAAAACATTTCATTTTGATGATTAAAATTAATTTCTCCGATGTATTCGAGTGCAAACAAAGCTATCAAGATGCATAGAGTCAAACCGAATGCTATTCGTTGATTTTATCGCCACTTTTAACGCCAGCGGTGCAAAAAGGACAGTTACTCAACTATATAATACTTTAGTATCCGATACTCAAGTTTTTGCTATGCCCCAAAATTTCTAGCTCATTTGTCGACGCATGAAGGAGGAACAGAAGAAATAAGAATTGCGCTAGTCGAGAAGTTCTTGAAAATGCCGTGCATTTGCGCCGTATTATATGAACATAAGCATCGACGCAGCACCGTTGCAAGGCTACAGACTATTTAAGTTTTGTTTACATGCAGCTCGTCAGGGTTTGGAAAAAGAAATTTCGACCATAACCTTCACAATTCGCCGCTTTTATCAAGAGACAAGGAAATGGCACGCTGTCCTGCCGCACCTTCTCCGGCATGCATTTCTCTTTCTATTAATATGCACTTCACTTTCCTTCCTTCCCTCCCTCGCGCCGCAGCGCACTGCGCGTAGCGGCAGGCAATACAGATCGTCAGCAATAGCAAGCGACGCAAGGGAGCGGGCCAAGAATGGAAATGATTGCGTTGTGTTCTCTTGAGGGAAACGAAGGGTGAGGCCGTGCCTGAACACAAAGAGTCGTGGCCCGCGTGGGCAGGCAACATGAGGCCCAGCCCAGCCTGGGCCGCGGCACGTGTACACCACCCGAACAACACAGCAGGTGTTCTCCGGCCTCGGGCAGCAAGGAGCCGGCTCAATCGGTGCCACAGGGAAAGAAGGGCGCGCCGGCAACATCGTGCGCCCTGCAGGAAAGCAAGCAGCACTGGGCGCGCGAACACAGCAAAGAACGCAGAGTCGTTCGACCACCCGACATCGGCGGGGAGCGGTCGCGCTCGTTCAATATTGCCGCCGCGCGCCCCCAGAGTCGCGAGAGCTCTCAGCGGCGGCGGCATTCAGTAAGCGGCGGCGGCGACGACGTTTTCACGACAAAACTGATATCTTGCTGCTCACTCGGCTGCCTCTACTACCACCGCCAGCGGGGAAGCGCGTGGCCGGTTGTTTTCTTCCTTTCTCTCTCTCTTCCTTCTCGAGTCCCCTCGCCTTAAGCAGGTGTTCCCGCCGCTGTAGTTTCTTTAGACCATTGTGGCTGCAGCGCCTATTTTCTTTGCCACGTTAGACCCTTCTCCACTTGCTGCCTAATGCTGCTTCGCCTTATTTCTTTTTTTGTCGCATCGACGCTGTGCTTTTTCTCCTGTTCGAGTGCGAAATGGGCGCCCGAAAATTGGTAGCGTGGCTGTTTTCCTTTCCCCTCTCCGCCTCGGCCTTTTTTTCTTGCCGAGTCAGGCGTTAGTGCATAAGTGCTGTCAGAAACCCGCTGGCAGTTTAGACAGGCTCGAGTAGCCTGTTTTCGAGCTGGGTTAGCGTCTTAAGGTAAACAGAGAGTGGTACTGAAGTTGAAGTTGGGAAACAGGTTGTACTTTTGGTTTTTATATTTAGTGCATATACCGTGCGCCTAAAGAGGATCTCACTGCGCACAATTTAGTCACAACATCGCTACGCCCTGCGTGGTTAGCGCTCAGCGTCAAAAATTTGCGCTTTACTGAATTAAATGAATTGCAAGCTTTATTTCGTGTAACCTTTCAAGATGCTTAAATACAACCAAGAGTCACAAATGGTGAATTTCGTGTAAAACAGAATGCAAGTGCTCGTTTGAGAGCGCGTATTCAAACAGAAGACGAAAGAGAAACAAAACGGGGCGTTTATGCGTGACCGACCAAGCATCGGCAGCTTCGTAAGTGTTGCACCTAGCCGTGAATAATAATAATAATAATAATAATAATAATAATAATAATAATAATAATAATAATAATAATAATAATAATAATAATAATTGGTTTTTGAGGAAAGGAAATGGCGCAGTATCTGTCTCATATATCGTTGGACACCTGAACCACGCCGTAAGGAAAGGGATAAAGGAGGGAGTGAAAGAAGAAAGGAAGAAGAGATGCCGTAGTGGAGGGGTCCGGAATAATTTCGACCACCTGGGGATCTTTAACGTGCACTGACATCGCACCGCACATGGGCGCATTAGCGTTTTTCCTCCATAAAAACGCAGCCGCCGCAGTCGGGTTCGAACCCGGGAACTCCAGATCAGTAGTCGAGTGCCCTAACCACTGAGCCACCGCGGCGGGTACACCAAGTCGTGAACGAACACAAATCGCGCATGTAAGCACGGGCTGGCGCGCAACCTTCCGGCAGTTTTGAAATTGATAAATAAGAGGCACGCGCCGTGCATTTTAAATCCCTGAGAAGTTGAAGTACGGGCACTTGTTTCTTCAGAAGGCAATATGCTTTTCTTTGCTCTATCCTCCTTACGAACACTGTGCTGCTTTGTGATTATTGAATTTTACTTTGGTTTGGTTGGTTTATTGGGTTTAATGGCCCAAAGCGATTCAGGTTATGAGGGACGCCGTAGTGAAGGGCTCCAGAAATTTCGACCACCTGAGGTTCCTTAGCGTGCACTGACATCGCACAGTACACGGGCCTCTAGCATTTATCCTCCATCGAAATTCGACTGCCGCGGCAGGGATCGAACCCGCGTCTTTCAGGTCAGCAGCCGAGCGCCATAACCACTGAGCTGCTGCGGCAGCTTTAATTTTGAGCGCTACTTGATAATTCGTATCAGTTTCAGTAAATTATACTTATCTAACTGTATTTACTGGCATAAATCAGCTGGGTTGATTTCACTATTAAGTGCTTGTTATTATCGGTTGTTCAAATCAGTACTAAATAAAACGTACCTGATTTCTTATGTTTTTAACTTTTTACGAGAGGTTGGTTCTTTTAATGAACTGCAAATACCTCACTTTTATGTGATACACCTCAGCCACTTTCTCATTCCTGAGAAGAATGCTGAGATGTGTATTTCATTGGTTGGGGGACTCGACATCCTTCCTCTGCAAAGGATGGCCACTGAGGTTACCTGACCTTTTTAAAGCTTTTACCATTGGCCATTTCGAAAACTTCTGCCTTGTACATTCACTAAATGGTGAGAAATAACATTTTAGGTCCTCTACACCACCGCTTCATTTCTGTCATATAAAATCCGGCACAAGACAATTTTCTATACCTTGCGTTTGGCGCATGATGGCCTTAGCCGCCTATGTGCCATAAAACTAACACAACACAACACATCTTTTACAGTGAACTAAGAAGAATGCCGTGATACTTGCAGTACTCCTAGTAAAAACTGCTAATTTCATAGAGACATAAATGTAAGAATGCAGC
Organism: Amblyomma americanum; assembly: GCF_052857255.1. Classification (NCBI taxonomy): domain Eukaryota; kingdom Metazoa; phylum Arthropoda; class Arachnida; order Ixodida; family Ixodidae; genus Amblyomma; species Amblyomma americanum. The sequence continues at coordinate 206,211,854 of NC_135497.1, read as the reverse complement.
TGTTGGCTTGTTAGCAAAAATCAGCTTTGTATTGGATCTGACAAGCGCAGTAAAAAAAATTGGTGAGACACTTAAGTTCCGCCTATAAGGATATAGCGCAACAGCGGCTCCTGTTGCCCACGCAGACTCGGACACTGTTTCTTCTTTCAGAATCGCAATCATTGTGTGAAAGACCACACGACGTACATAGTAAAGGCCCGCTTTAAGCAAGCTGCACGAACGCGCCTGCGGGGTCTATCAGTAGGACGTCTGACTAGCAAGCCGAGTGTCAGGGGTTCGATTTCCGACTATTTCAATTTTACTTTCAGCAAAATTCATTTTTCGGTCACAACTGCTGCGGCTGCAACGCCGACACCAGGGTTTCTGCAGGATGGGAACCTTACGTTGTCGCGCAATATCCTATAGGCGGGAGTGCCGGCGCTAGGAGGTCATGCGCAATTAACAATACACTTTTTTGGCATTCATTCGCTCAAATTTGTTCCATAGTTCTTAAGCGTAGCGCTAGATAAATTAGCGTATCTGTTATTTACGTCTCTTATGCGACCAGAAAGACAATTCAATTGGTGTGCGTAAACTTGCTCCAACAGGACTCCCTGCGTGGGCGTCCTATAGCTTTTACAACTGCTAGCGGCACTACGCTGGCAGCTGTTAACTCGGCATCAAGGTTCAAAATTAGGCCTACGAAATCTGCTCACATTTAAGAGCCGAAGAGCATTGAACCGAAGCGAATGCAGAGCTATGGAATTTCCCACAGCTTGAAACCGACTAATGTATAAGTATCACGCAAAATAAGGTGTTTTGAAGCGAAAAGCTTCACTATAGGCTCGTCAACACCGGGCTTCGCGTGAGCCACACTACGGATTTGCCACAGCTGCGCATGTGCGAAACCGAGTGAGGTCACGCGGAGCGCATGTGGTCGCTGCTGCCGCAGCCGTCGTAGCCACCGCGCGCTGACTCCATCGTCTGACCGTGAAACCGAGTGACGTCACGCGGAGCGCATGTGGTCGCTGCTGCCGCAGCCGTCGTCGCCGCCGCGCGCTGCCTCCGTCGTCTGACCTTTCGCCATGGAAGGAGGAGGAGAAGACCCAGAAGTGGTAGCGTGGGAGTTGCAGATTTTAATAGCCTTGTATAACGATTGTACAATATTTGTATACCTAAGACAACACGTTTTCGAAAGGCTAGAAAGGTATACCCAAATTGTAACCCTATGTATGAAACCTTAAGCTAAAAACCACGAGCATCGCCACGAAGCTTTTCGCTTCGAGATATCCAGGCTTGACACTCTAGCTAAGCTTCAGCCCAACTTTTCTTTCCACATTTCGGTAGGTACTACGCGTGCTTTTATGTATAGCAGTGGTAGTACACGGTCCAGAGAGATCCGTGCAGACAGACAGACCAACGTATTTAGACAATCGAGGGTTTCTTACCGGAAACTTTAATGCTCCGGTATCTCGAAGTTCAGTGCACTTAATAAGGACATCGTCGGCCCCGGGACAGGTGCTTAGCAAGGCCTTCCCATTGTTCAGAAAACATGCAAACGTAAGCGAAGCGACGGCGGCTGATGAGGCCTTCAACGTCCGGTCAGCGGTAGTTCTCATTTCTGTTGCTAGGCTGCACCGCTCACCACCACGGTAATCGCGGAGTCCCCGTTTATGCCAGTTTACGTCACTCTTCAGCTATTTCGTCATGAGAGAGTCCATAGTTTGAATCAGAGCGACGGGAAAAAGGTTTTCGACTTCGTATATAAATCTCTTAGCAATAAATACATCCTTCGCCGCCAGGCAAGCGACAACACAGCCACGAAATGCCGAACTACCGTATTTTGCCTTTCGTTTTTGAATTAATAGAAAAAAATTCTTTGCATTGTTTCTTTTTGTCGTTGCTTTTAGACCTAATGCTGCTGTGTAAATTTTTTCTTGTTTCTTCATTTTTTTTTGTTTTGCAATCACCGCAACCAGTTGGTGTAGTTCGGTTTTCTGCTCAGGCGACAGCGGTGCTTTACTGAGTAAGTCACTAATGACCTGATCGGTGTCTTCCCTGTTCGTCACTGAGCCTAGTCCCGGAAGCTCGACCGGAAGCTCTTCGGGAACGTTTACCATCATACACACCACTGCTTCCCGTTGTCTATAGGGTTTGAGCAGATTACAGTGGTAAACTTGCTGTGCTTTCCGTTTTCCTGGCAGACTCACCACGTAGTTAACGTCCGACGGTTTTTGAACAATCCGTGCTGGGCCCTCCCACTGCACGTCGAGTTTGTTTTTTAGCGATGTGCGCAATATCATTACCTCATCGCCCACCTCAAAACGACGGGCCCTGGCTGTCCGATCATAATAAACCTTGGCCCTCTGCTGGGCCTTTGCCATTGCTTCACCTGACAACTCCTGTGCCCTTCTTAAGCGTTCGAGGAGACTAAGCACGTACTCGACCACGACTGGGTCGTCGCCCCTGCCTTCCCACGAATCTCGAAGCATGCGAAGCGGAGACCGCAGCGAGCGACCGTACACCAGCTCAGCTGGCGAAAACCCCGTAGCCGCATGCGGCGCGGTCCTTAATGCAAACATCACCCCAGGCAGACACAGCTCCCAATCACTTTGTTGCTCAAAACACAATGCTCTCAACACGCGCTTCATGACGGAGTGGAGCTTCTCAACGGAATTCGACTGTGGGTGGTACACTGAGCTGTGTAACAGCTTTACCCCACACCTTTCGAGAAAGGCTGTCGTCAAAGCGCTAGTAAACACTGTGCCCTGATCTGACTGGATTTCCGCAGGAAAACCAACTCGCGCAAATATGGACAGTAGTGCATTGACTATCTCAACTGAGCTGAGTTTTTTATGCGGCACTGCTTCAGGGAACTTTGTCGCTGGGCAGATCACAGTCAAACTGTGTCTGTACCCCGTGGCTGTTACCGGCAGAGGTCCCACTGTATCCATAACGAGCCGTCTAAAAGGCTCCGTAATGATAGGTACCAACTTCGACGGCGCCCTCGATTTGTCCCCTGGTTTGCCAACCCGCTGACAGGTGTCATATGTCCTCACAAAGTGTTCTGCGTCACGAAAACACCCTGGCCAATAGTACTCTTGCAAGAGACGGTCCTTAGTCTTCTTAACTCCTAGGTGTCCGGACCACGAACCGCCATGCGACAAGCGCAACAGATCCTGACGGTAGCACTGAGGCACGATCAGCTGATCGAACTCCACTCCCCTGCGGTCTAGATACTTCCGGTACAGGACCCCACCTCTTTCCATAAAACGAGCATTTTTCTTGGCGATACCTTCCTTGACATTGCAGCGCATGTTTTCTAGGCTGCCATCCTTTTTTTTTGCTCGGCTATCAAAGCCGACCGGCTGACTTTTAGCAACCTATTAAGTCCATCTGACGTAGGCGCGATGAGCAAATCTGCAGATAGCTCTTCTAACTTTCCCGTGTCGGGCATTTCCTCTCCAGTACCTGGTGCCTTCAACGCTACAGGCTCAATGTAATTCAGTTCGGACGTGCTCCTAATATCAGCTTGCTGCGTCTCCGACCCTTTCTCATTGTTCGAAAACGTCGGCCCCGCAACTACCGCCTTTGCAGCGAGCTCCCGAACTCTCGATCTGGTTAAGGCCTGAACGCTAGCCTCACCAAACAAAAGCCCCTTCTCGCGCAGGAGGTGATCGGACCTGTTCGAAAATAGGTACGGGCACTGGGGGGGGGGGGGGGGGGGGCAGCATAGATGACACTGCGGCCTCCGTCTCAAGTGCTCCGAAAGGTCCTTCAATAAGCACTTTTGCTACGGGCAGACACACGCTATGAGCTTCCACGGCTTGCTTGATCCATGCGCACTCGCCCGTGAACATATCGGGTTCTACGTAAGAGGGGTGAACTACATCCATTGTAGCTGCGGAATCACGAAGCACTCGGCACTCTTTCCCGTTCACGAGGAAGTCTCGCATGTAAGGCTCGAGAAGCTTCATGTTCTCGTCAGTGCTGCATAATGACAAAAACACGACTTTTGTTTTTGTTTCTGGACACTGCGCCGAAAAGTGACCCGGCTTCTGGCACGTATAACACACGTGCGCTTGCCTCGTCTCGAACCGCTTTCTGCGTTCGGCTTCGGCTGCCGCCGTCTCCTTACGTTCGGTCGGAATGCTTTCACTCGCATCCGCACTACGTGTGTCCCCCCTTGCTCTCATGGGTGTGAACTTCGTCCTCTCAGACTTGGAGCCAAATTCACCCTTTTGACCGTCCTTAGCTCCGCGAGCCCGACGCGTCACAAACTCCTCGGCTAGCTCGGCGGCTTTAGCCACTGTACTAACGTCTGGCCTATCCAAGACCCAGTACCGCACGTTCTCAGGTAACCGACTATAAAACTGTTCCAGCCCGAAACACTGCAGAATTTTCTCGTGGTCACCAAACGCTTTCTCTTCTTTGAGCCACTCCTGCATGTTTGACATAAGCCTGTAGGCAAACTCTGTATATGACTCGCTTCTGCCTTTTTCATTTTCCCGAAACTTCCGACGGAACCCCTCCGCTGACAGCCTGTACTTTTTTAGTAGACTCGATTTCACTTGGTCGAAATCCTCTGCCTTTTCTCTCTTCAAGCGAGCGACTACGTCGGCCGCCTCGCCGGGTAACAAAGTGAGCAAGCGCTGTGGCCACGTTTCCCGAGAGAACCCCTGCTTCTCGCACGTTCGCTCAAAGTTAACCAGGAACAAACCAATGTCCTCTCCAAGCTTAAACGGCCGCATCAGGTCAGTCATTTTGAACGATACCCGTTCTCCTGCACCGTGTGCCTGACTTCCATTACGAGCGCGTTCCATCTCTACCTCGAGACGCTTCATTTCCAAAGCGTGTTGACGGTCGCGCTCTTCTTTCTCTTTTTGTTCTTTACGTTCGCGCTCGTCTTTCTCTTTTTGTTCTTTACGGTCGCGCTCTTCTTTCTCTATCTTTTTGTTCTTTACGTTCGCGCTCGTCTTTCTCTTTTTGCTCTTTACGTTCGCGCTCGTCTTTCTCTTTTTGCTCCCTCTCCTCAATGGTCTCAAGGCATTCCGACAGCTCGTCATCCTCAGCCTCCAACTCAAGAATAGCCCTTAGCAGTTCTGGTTTCCTGAGTTTATCTGAGACATCCAGACCCAACTCTCTTGCAAGCTCCAGCAATTTCGGTTTGCGCAACGACTTCAAATCCATGGCTGCTCCGAATGCTGCTTTCTCTACTGCCTACTATTGTCTTGCCGCAAACTAACCCGGCAGCAACGACAACACAATTACCAGCTGTGTTTCTGACACTAACAAAAGCCTGGCAAAACTCAGAAGAAGAAAGTCCCGCACTCACCAAACCTCGCAGCCAAGAATTCAGCGCAGTCGTTCCGCTGCAGGCAACCAGTCATCACACAGGGCTCGTTGCACTGTTCCCGGATGGTCGTTGTGCTGCTCAGCATACAGTTGACCGCATATCTTCGCTGCTGGCCTCCGTTGTCGCGATCCCACCACTGGCAACCAGTTGTTGCAAATGGGTTGCAAGCCCCAAGGGTAGCGTTGGCCTGGCGGCCTGGGGCACAGCTGGAAACATCCGAAGGTCCTGGCAAAGGATGAGTCGACTGCCAACAGAACAACTTGTTTATTCTAGCATCGCAAAAGAGCAGCCGGTCAGGGCGACCACGTTACTCGACGGAAGAAATCGAAGTCTCTCTTTGGCGTCCGGGGCAGCTGCCTTTATACCCTCGGAGTCGAGGGCAAGAAGGAACGGCTCGGGATGAGACGCCCGATACGGCGACGCTCGGACATGTTCAGACGTGACGTGCGCGTCCGCCGGGCCGGCGCCGGTCAGACCTCCTCGCCTCCCAGTTGGGGAGCTCCTCTCCCCGGCTGCCGCGCTTTGACAAGCGTGGGCACCAACATGCACACACACACACGCACACACGAAGACACGTGGCATTGAAACCTGCCTGGACGCGCTTGGCGGGAGGCGTTGCGGCAGCGATGAACGGGTCAAAATGACCGCCACTTTGAACGAAGCCCCGCGCGTCATAGGCGAAACGTAACAGACCCTTTAAGCAGCCCGTGTCGCACAAAAGCTGGCGTCGGCGTCGTTGGCCGTGAAAGAAAAATCTACTGAAAATCTCCAGAGAAGCAACCTGTCCACCAGACCATGAACAAACTACTCGCCGTGGCGGCAGTTAAATTAATGATTTATCGTTGGAGGTTGCTCGGGAAGAGTAGTCTGGGTCTCACAAGGCCATCCCGGTGACAGCATCTGCCGTCGCAGGGCAGTGGCGCATCGCTTAACCGCTGCACCTCTGCTCCAGGAGTGGTATGAAGACACTCGGGGATCTATGAATGGGAAGTAGAGACTGACCCATTCCGCATATGTAGGCATTGACCCATTTACGCTATCGCGTCATACACTTAAGGCAGAGCTTAAGGGTCCCCTCCATTTTTGATGCTATTAGTTGCATTAGAAAAAATAAAGGCAACTTGCGTTATTACTGTTCGAAGCAAATCTTTAAGAATCCTCCTGCTCTGTTCCATAAGATTAGCCGAACATTTTATAACTACAGACTACTGAAATACGTTCCTGGAAGGTCTGCAACGTCGCAAGAAAAACGGACATCAATTATTGGTAAACAAAAGTTTTTAGAGCAGTTAAATTGTGAGTACAGAAAAATTTCTTTTATTTTATAATTTCTCAGTGTATTATTAGTGAGCCATTTGTGAAGCCTCCGTGACCCACTCAACAATTTAATAAAAATGAAGCTTAAACTGCTATTTTCTTTGCGTTTCAAATGGTACAGTCTAAGAAATTTTACTATGTATTTTCCTTAAGGAGGTACAGCTGTTTGATCAATTTTTGAAAATTTTTAGTTTTGCAAGTTTCAAGAATTTATTTACGTATGAAAGGACTTGTAGCTATTGAAAATGTTTTCTCCCCGAGCCACTAAGCTACAACTACCTCAAAAATACCAATATATTTGCATCGATATTTTTTTTAGAAAATGTTTTCTGCGTTTTTCATCTATTTTGATATGAAAATTGATGTTGGATCTTAAACCTTCTTTTTAAACTCGTTGTTATACTTCGGGGCGTAAACAAACCGAAGCTCATTGTTATACAAAGAATGTTTGCGCAAAGATCAACATCGCGATACCTTTAAAGTGAGCTCATTCAGTATCGCTAAGTGCAGAGATCAGACTTCTTATTAGTACACATCAGCCTTGGAAAGAAATCTGCAATCTCAATTTTCCAACGTGGAGTCCAGTGATGTTTGCTACCCAATACATGCGCATGGCTAGCTTGCCTTCTTGGATCGTGCACCTGCAAAAAAAAAAAAACGAAAGTATGTCTTCTTTGAAGTAAACACTGCAGCTGCAAGGGCGGACGTGTCGTGTATAGGCATTGTGTTTTTTTTTTTGTTTTTGCTGGTAACGGCCTATACTGCAGTAATTAACTGTTGATTTCTGGTATCTGGAGCTTAAAGTTCCTAAGCAGCGCATCAGCTATGGAAAACGCCATATTGGACGGCTCAGGATTAATTTCAACCACCTGGGGTGCTTTGATGTGCTTGGAAGTTGCACAACAGCACACAGGCGTTTTGGCATTTCGCCTTCAGTGAAATGAGGCCGCCACGGAAAGAATTCAATGCCGCGACAGGAGCTCAGAAGGCCAACATTCACATTTTTGGATTAAGTGAGCACTTTCAAAACTAACTCTTACATATTTATTGTTTTTTCTTCCAAGAATTTGTAAAGGGACGCGCCGTAAGGAGGCTCCAAAAAATCGCATAGAACGAACACCTTCTATGTCACTCTGTCAACTACCGAGTTTGAGATTTATACCTCGCCTATTGAATTTCTCTGCCCTGCATCAAAATATTACGACCATTAAATAGAGCGTTAGCACAAGTTTGACGTTGTCCTTAATTACGGTAGGTGCTCTTTTGTAAGACGGGAAAAGAAAATACCGAAATGAAGAACCATGTTCTCAAGAAAAAGAGGCTACAATGAGCGAAGTGGCACTGACAGGGAACTGTAAGCAGTAACGCTGGAAAGAATAATCAGACACACACGAGCGAGAGATTCTAACGAGGATAACAAGGCTCTTTGCTTTAACTAAAGCTTAGCTCCACCTAACCTTAAGCCGTAGTACAGGTGTCTTTTCTCAGCTACGCTCTGAAACCCAAACAAAAATAAAAGTTCAGAGATGTGTTCATTTTTTCTTTAGTACTTTGCGTTCTGCGCCATTCACTTAGCTATTCAGACTGAGCTGACAAACGCAAGGCCATTATGAACAACATAGTGAGGACGTATGCACCTCCGGCTTGGACAACTGGCATTGCTCAGCACCTTTTGCTGCACACAGACAACCGATAACCCGTGCATCTCTAAACGCTGACTTAGCAAAGATTGCATTTTTATAACGAAAGCACTTTGCTTATTTTCATAGTAAAAACTGCACAAACTTTACGGGGTGCACTCGAGAAGGACGGTATCACACGTGCTTGTTTCTCGCCAAGATTTATTAAGCAGCACTAACGCCCTACATTCGAATTGCGTACATTTTGTACTCTCTTGCAGCGTCCACCTCATCCGGGTCTCTTTGCTCTCGCGTTGTCGCACTTCGTCAGATGTATGAAACGTGCAATCAAAAAGGGTGTAATACTAAATAGGTGGTCTAATTGGATCAATAATGAACCTGTCCGCCCTTGATGCCAGCGCCAGGCAAAGGGGCATGCAGCTGACATAAATATTGCCGAACAAAAGCACGGAAAAAGGTCAAAGCATATAAGGCTGTCTATTCAACCCGACCTGTCGTATAGAAGGTGCGCTGACTAGGAAATGTGCATTTAAACTTCTTGCCGCTGGTGACACCACGCAGAGCTAGCTAGCGCACCCATATCTAATTAGGTAAGACTTTTCTTCGTGTTCTGCAGCCATACTAATATTTAAGTTAGCAGGTTTGCGGTGTTTTAACGTAGCTGAGAGCTAAAAATCGAAATATTAAAAAGTGCAGACAAAGGAAGCCACAAGCTGCTGCTTCGTGTCTACGGTGCTCTGATTTTCTGTTCGTGCTCAAAGGGGTTTGCATTCTGTGTGCAATGCAGCGAGAAACTCGGCTTCAACAATGGTCTATCGGGGGGGAGCAAACAGTTACGGTTGTCATTTCCGTGTGCGTGTGCGTTCTCGAGTGTACGTTTGTACAAATGCGTGTTCGTTCGTGGCTCCTGCCGAACTTACACGGTCGTTAGAATCACGAACCGGACAGGTTCTCCCTGGAACTGCAAATGGATGCGCTCGAACGCTCCTGTTGTCTAAACTGTGGCGCTAAAATTATTCTCACAGATGCCGTGCTAGCATGCGAGAAACGACATGCAAGTCCTTGTCATCAAGCGTTGGCGTGATTGCGGACATTACGGCTAGGCACTGTAATGTTTACTAAGGCTGATTGTTCCCTGTATCATTAGCTGGAAATGAAGGCTGCCTTTAGGTTATATTGTTTCCTTTATTTCTATCTATTCACCAGCTTCATGAATGCATTTTCTTCTTTTGATCTAACTAATCTACGTTTGCCGCCTGGTTCACGCTTTCGCCTTTTCTATAGCGCATACAATATACCATACTCAGCAGGCATTTTGATGCGACCCTTCATTTCTTGCTACATTTTCCATCGCTGAAGGTACGTAGGTGCGCAGGGGAACTGCTTGTGGGGTTTGGGTAAACAAGAGTGCATTAGGAGAAATCCATGGGCGCCAGCAATTGTTAATTATTTTTTCTCCGCCACCCACTGTGCGAATATTTTCTGGTGAACAAAAACGTCATAAATATAGTACAGGCATGCAAGGCGAGCAAAACAAAGATAAAAAAGTTTTAAAAAATTGAGCGCTACGTTAAGCGGAGCAGATCGCCTGCATTATTCACCTTCTCTTTGAACAACCCGAGGGCATAATAGCGGTTTCGGTTTAATGGTTTAATAAGATCAACTGGTAAAGCAGGTTACATCTTGAAATTCCCCATTTGTTCCAGTTGTAATGCATGCAGTAGAAATCTCAGTAGGCCTAGTCATTGCATTTCATAAACAGTATGAGCCTCAAGAACACCACCGTACCGTATTGTGCAGTTGTCAATTCTCTTGAAATTTACGACAATGCAATCGACAGTTGTGCAACAAAAAAAATAGGAACTTGGATCGTTACTCTTGCTCACTAAGCCGTTTATAGCCTGCCCTTTCCTGCGAACCAACTCATATTACGGACCTTTTCATATTGAACTATTCAAAAGCCCAGCACGACGGACAACATTTCTTAAAAATCGTGCGGCCTAGTGGCATATAGGGTACAATCAATTTGTTAATGTTTTCAAATAATTGAAGGGCACCGCTTCCCGCACCTTTAGAAATATACAACGTGACGTTGGCTGCAAATGTATTTCAGCTGAAATATTGCAGATAGCAATCGCTGAACTCGACCACGTGAGTGAAATAACTACGAGAATAAAAATCGGGTGGAGCGCATTTGCCAGGCACCCTCAGTTCGTGAATAGCACCTTACACGTAACCCCCAAGGAGAAAGTATTCAGCAGCTGCACCTCTCCAGTATTCACCTATGGGGCGGAAGCTTGGAAGCTAACGAAAGGCTTGAAATTAAGTTAAGGACAGCGCAGCGAGCCATGAAAAGGAGAATGACAGGTGTAACGTTAAGAGACAGGAAGAGAGTAGAATGGGCCGAGGAACAATAGCAAGTTAGTAATATCCTAGCAGAAATATAGGAAAAATGGGCATGGGAATTGCATGTAATGCGAAGGCAAGACAACAGATGGGCATTTAGGGCAACAGAATGGATACTAAGAGAAGGCAAGAGTAGCAGGGGACGGCAGGAAGCGGGGCAGATGGTCGAGGAGGTGCCCATGGCTATCACAGGAGTAGGTTAATTTAGTGTATTTTGAGCCCCCTACAAATAACATCTTTGATAATGACCTGGCTTAACAAGACACTCGTTATTTCCTCTGCAAAACCCTTCTCTGATGCTATTGATATTTGAAGGGCTTCAGTAAAAGTTATGCACTGGTTTGCATAAACCTTATCAATATTAATGTATAAAAACACAACTGATATGCTTATGTAACCCTGTAAAGAAACTGACACTCCCCCGCTATTTACCCTTATATACAATTGACAGAATCCCCCATTCCAGTACACCACTGGAACATTGCTCCCAAATTATGTCAGCCAGAAAGTTCGCCTCATACCTAGCAATTCTGGAGAAAAGCATTTTTGAGCGGGAAACCTTTTATGAAAGCAATTTTTTCATATAACGTAAGATTTCTCTGTAACAATCAATGAATTCGCAGATCACTTGACGGCAGTCTTCTATTTTTTTTCCGTTCACGTTTTTGATATCGTCAAAAGCGTTCCCCATTGATTTTCTATGGCAGTCGATGCGATCCCTGGAAGCACTTTAAAAGAAATATTTTGCTGTTTACTGAAATAATGAACCATTACCTTCAACATTTCTATACCGATGTCTTACAATTTTACAATTTTGAAATTTTTTGCCCGCGAAAGGTGGACTTATTTGTCTGCTATTCAGTGTCATGTATAGAAAGCCGCTTTCCGTTAGAAAAGTCCTGCTACACGCATTAGATTACAGTGTCTGTTTGCGACAATATGCACTTCGTTGGAAAAATAGACAGCTCCATCTTGCGCTGTATGTAAGAAAACGTAGGCTATGATTTACAACTTCCCAATGAAAATAATTCTATAGAAATTTTAAGCTTGCCTAACTTTAATTGTTTCTTATTTGAAGCAGTTGTTTTGAAGCATTTTTGGTGAATTATATGTAAAACTTAGTGTGTTTCGAGAGATGCCACCGGTCGAAAGAGAGATTCATTATCCGCCTTTGTTCCACTCGTTGAGTTAGAAGAACTCGTACGCTTCATGTGCCACCGTTGCTAAATGTATTACCAAGTGCGTTCCGCGTGAAAGCAGATGGTCAACTAAAGAAACTAGAGCGGTCATTTGTTTCATCCATCGCCCAATTTCATTAGTGTATTTTTACTGTGCAGTGACGTCTTATATGCACTTTTCTCACGAGCACTGATCTGATCGTGTTTACTTTGTTTTTGATTCCTGTAAATATTGCTATATTATACCTGGTGACTTAAGTTAAGATTTCAGTTCTGCTATGCGTTGGCATCGGTATTGGCATGTGGCGTTTAATGTCCGGAAGCCACACATGGGGCTATATGAGGGACGTCGTAGTGGAGGGCTCCGGACTAATCTATAGCCTACCATCTGGAGTTCCTTAGCGTGCGCTCACATTACACAGAACTCAGGCGCTTTACATTGCGCCTCTATCGAAATGCGGCCGCCGCAGCCGGGATTCGACCCCGCGACCTTGGGATCAGCACCCGGAAGCCAAAGCCATGGAGCCACCGCGGCGAGCCGATGCTTCTACGCTTCTGAACGCCTAGATTTGTAGCTTCCTTGTGGCAATATCGGAAATGCCAGGTAGAGCGCTGAAAAACCCACCGCAGTGTGTGAAAGTGAATAGTATTTGCGACAATACAATTTTTAAGGGGGGGGGGGGGAATAAGACTGGATCTTTTATTGCCCTCTTGAAACGAGTTTACTACATGTATGTTCAGCTAGCTTTAAATTTAGCTGAGGAACAGTTTCTTTTTTAAATGCCTTTACGGTCATCCTCATTCCAATCATATATAGGCATCATTTATACCAATATCATGCAGTGGTTAATGCGATTATTAAAGTTCTGGAGCGCAAGTATTTTATACAGAAGTTCTCGCACAAGTACCATTCCAGTTATGATGTGCTATCCGGGACAAAAGTCTTCAAGACGCTAGAACTACGACGTTGGTGCATAAGTCCCAGGTCCGCTAACGATTCCGTCGTTCGAATACGGTGCATTACTGCACAGGAGTCTGATTTGAACCCCACAAGTGTGGTGTCGAGCCGCTGGCTCGACACCACACCGATCATGAGCTTTAGAAAATTTCGACTCCGACTTTACGTACTGCATCTGCATGATTGTTACCCACAGCAAAATCATAATAATACTTCGAGTCGGAGCGGATGTTATGTGCAAGGTGACAAATATCGCTCTTAAGGAATCCAAACGTTCAAGGAAAGCAAACCAGAGCAGCTGTGAACTGTAAAATTACGTACATTGCGTGACTTATAGGAGTCTACTCTCCCTGCCTACGTCCCGTGTCATTTTAACATCAGCGCCTACATTTTTTGCGGCCCCTATGTTGACCTGTATGCAGTATTGTCACGGGAATGTTGTGCCCCCTGGCAACTAAGGGTTCCAAGCGTAAATAAACATAAAACACACGATAATAGAAACCAAATTTTGGTAATGCGCTCTGTTTCCGTGCAGGTAAAGTAGATGTTGTCATGTGCTTTCTGGGTGCCTGACGATAGCTAGCCGTAGGGAAGAGTGAATAGAATCATCTACGAGAAAAAGTCAGCAATATCATAAAGAGGGAAGGTGGGATGGCGCCGGTGAAAGAGATTGATAATACGAGCGTATTCACGTACTTCCCGTTCTTAGCGCTGTGTTTATGGTCGTTTAGTACTAACTCGTCAATGTACTATAAGATTGTGGCAAACAACCTATGTTTATTGCACCTAGAGGGATTCACTTCACCAATGGCATGCGTCCGTCCGGAGAAAACAACGGAAGGGATAACTGAAAGGGGAAAGGCTGAAAGCGTGTTTACTACATGGAACATTTCCAACTTTGAGGGCTGAAAAAAGGGTAATTGTTCTTTATGTTTTTACTGTTAGGGCAAGAAAAGGCGTACTTTTGTTGTTTTAAAGCGTGGCTTCTAACCTTCAAACGTCGCCTGCAAAGATACGTCAATGTTACGGTATAGAACGTTCTTGCGGCCTAGATGGTTAATCTTTGAGGAAAGTTGAGGCTGAGCAAATAGGACGAGGACAAATGGCAAAAAAAAAAAAACGGATTCAACCCAACTTTCCTCGGTCAATGTTGCTTTGCGAGCCTGCAGACAGAAAGGTCATTGCGACTTGCGTGACGTACTCGGCTGAACTACTGCCGCCAATCGAATGCTTTCTTGGCTATTAAATGAATGACAATAAAGAGATACGATAAGCGCACGCAAAGCTGTTTGCCATTGGGTGGCTTCAGTGGCTTATCTTTCAAGTGACGTCCTCACCAGCGGAGCTGGGCCCACTATGCGCGCCGTCTTGAATTTACGCTAGCAACTCCTGAAAGGAAGTCACGAACTGAAGGACAGTCAGTATTGGCTCCAAGGGGAGCAGCACAGGGCATAAGCTACAGTTCTTGGTCGATTGACTGAACTCGGCTCGAAGTGTTGAAGGTGGTAGTTGACGGCTTCTGTGCGTGGTGATAGGGATCTGCTAGGTCGCAGAACTGTGCCGCAAACTCTCGAATTTAAGAGTCGCTACGCTGGATAAATTACCGACGGAACAATCTCAAGGCTAACCTCGTTTGTAGGTTACAACATCCTCAACCTCTTCTTTTTCGCTTCAAAGCAAGCAAACGAAATACCGTGGTGACTTACAGCCTTTCGATTTACGCGTCAGCATACACATCGGGCGTGCAGATCGACACGTCGGAACAATTCCGTCAAGGGCACTGCTCTCTGGTGTCCTCGGGCCAAGGTTAGTGCCACGAATGTTGGCGCCTACGAAGAGCACGGAGCAGCCGTGCATTTGTTACCTGGCGGCGGAAAATAAGCCTCCTGCGCCAGCCATCTGGTGAGCGCCCGTTTCTCACGCGCACCGGGCCATTACAGCCTGCCGTCTCCTGTCTACGCCCCTTTAGCGCGACAAGCGGACGGGGAGCGGGGCCCTGTGCCCATTCAGCGCAGCGGCCGTGGGGAAGGGCAGGACACGGCCGCTGTACTCGAGCGGCGGTGTGTCGCTGCGAGGGCCATAAAACGTCTTCCCCTGCATTACTGGCGGACCTCGCGCTCCAGGTCACCGCTGCGGCAAAGCCGTGGGCCTCAACAGCTGCTCGAGCAGTGCGGAAGGACGTCTCCCTGGAAGGACGTCCACTGTAGGCATGCTCCTTACGAGGCACGAAGCGGGCAGTAATAGGTGCTTATCCCTAGCGCCCTTTCCGGAGGGTACGTATTTTTATGCTCCGTGCGGTAATAGAACGAATTAGAGTAAGTAACTCGCGAGCAACGAGCTCGCCTTGCGAAAGGGAAATTTACCGTCTTAAAATCCTACAAACCATGAAATGCAAAAATAATTCCAACTTCATTGTTCTTGAGCAATGTGCCCACCTTAGGTGATGGAAGAAGCTGGTTCGTTTGAGCCTTTGGAATCTCACCGAAATGATGTGACGGCGGCGTGATAGCGTACTAAAATGGCTTATGTTTGAAACGCGTTTCAAGTCAGGCAGACGAAAGGAAAAAAAATTCAGGCAAGAAGAATGTGAAGGACTCAGGAACACAGTAGATCTATCACACAACGACTTAGCAGGACCGCTTGAAGGGAAAAAAAATGCTGAAAATTAAAATCTGCTCGTGGGGTGCTTTCTCTTTTTTCAGTAATTATCTGAAAAGGCAGCCAATTTATTTTCGGCCGCCCTCTCTTTTTGTTTGCGTGCGCCATACTACCGGAATATAGCTCAGGCCACAACTGTTATACATGGCAATGATTCAAAAAACGGCGTGTTTCAAAAAGGTTAGTTGCCTTTTTTTCTTCCACTTGGGGACTAATTAGATGCTTGTAGAAAAAACATGTTTGAAATGACAAAATTGAAGCCCTCTCATAATTTCGAAAAAAAAAACGGCACAATTAAAGCGGTGACAAGAAAAAAATCTGGTTCTTGTTGATGAATAAAGCGTCAGATACGGAGATGCGGAAAGGGAGGCGCTGCTGAAGGTCTCGTTGGCACGCTTTCACAAAAAAAAAAAACATGTGCTGCTTAGTGACAGAAACCACGTCGCTGCAAGCCCTCGTATCGGCATTCGGCAGCTGCATCCCTAGGCACGCGGGCTTATAATTATGCCAAGCGCAGCCGCAAAAATCCCAGCCTGCCTCCCTGAGAGTCCTGTATTTAAGACAACCAGAGTTAATCTACTCAAGAGCGCCTTGAGATTTCCCCTGTTGGCAAGCACCTTCTTTCCATCTCCTTGGGCTCTTGCGTTGCAGACGGACACGGGTAGCCTGCCGGTATGCGCACTTGCAGTGAGTGATTGCAGGTGGCAGCCTAATGAAGCGCGACCTGTAAGCTTACTTTTGATGCCGCCTAAGTATATGGTTTGTAGTTAGATATGAATGTTAGCTCATAATGCGAGTTCCGAACGCGGCGGAAAACTTAGATATCCGTATTAAGGCTGGCCTCCACTAGAAAAGTCTTGGTATCATTTCTTCTTTTAGCGAGCGCCAGTGGACTTTGTGAGCACATACCTTGAAGTTCATGCAGACTGTTTTTTGCTAAACCATTTATTTATATAAACGCTCCCAGTGCCTCTAGGGCGTCACAGAGAGGAGCAGACATTACAGAGCATTTGATGTATCTGTTCGTTATGGAAGTTTTAAAGGATGTAGGATCGGGCGACGGTGGCGGGGACGTTGTTCGAACTCGGACGCCGTGCACAGAAAAAGCAGCCAAGGTATTAGATGGCACGGCAGCTTGGAACGAACAACTCGTAAGCGTGAGAAAAGCGAAGGGAGGTGTCAGATGAAGAAAAAAGTTCGCACTTGAGCTCGGGGTAGCGTAATAAATTTTCTGAAATATGCTGAAACTCAGTAATTTCCTTCGCGACATGAAATCTCTGGGTTAAGATCTGATTTTATGCAAGGAACACTGGCGGTGCGTAAGTAATTAGCTACAATGTAACCAGTGGAGCTCTTTTGAAGCAAATCAAGGGAAGAAGTGAGGGATGATAAATGAGGGGCCCACGTTACGCTAGAGCACTCTAGTGTAGACTCAGCAAGCGTTTTGTGCATAAGTAGTTTTAATCAAAGCCTGGCTGAGAGAAAGTTGCGGCTTGACAATCGAATCATGCGGCTAACTTCAGAAGGCAGTAATGTGCGTTTACCCTGAGAAGTCTTTTAGACACCAAGATGTTTTTAACAGCGGACAGGAGTTGGAGGAATCCTAAGCGCATGGCAAAACGATCTAGTATGTTAACAGGCTCTTCTAAATTAGCATAGCTTTATGTTTATTGTTGCGTAACCCTTATTACCACTCACTGCACAGCGGCGTGTCTTCGGTAAGATAAATCTGAAGCAAACAACAGTCACTGGGATTGGTAATTTTGCGGTTAAGATATACAGTGGTCAAGAAATTATCTCATTGTTCAATAAATGTGCTTATAAAAGTCAATAATGGTAATAAACAAACAAGGGGCCTGGACACGAGGCTAAGAGGTAACAGGTGGATTATTCCTTTACGCATTGTGTTCGACATGAACATGATTAAGGTTACCTGGTGTTTATGATTTCTGGAAATGCATAAGAATGTTCAACAAGGAAGCTTTACAAAAAAAAAATTGTGGTACTGGAAACAGTCTCTAATCTCGAGTTCTGTCCACGCAACTGAAAACAAAGCGTGAAAGCCGCACATCTCTGTTTCAGCGCTTTGTTGAAACACGCCGCGTTTGGACAGTGGCTGTCCCAGGCAGACTACATGCAATGCTGGTAATCTGGCCGCCGCAGTTGTCTGCGGCACATGCCAGTGGCCGCAATCTCGATCGCTCGAAGCGCTTCACGTGTTTAGAAAGCAATTCCTTGCCGGGAAAAATTTATTCGTAAAATCTGCCTAGAAGTTCTTCACCGTTGAGCAGGGTACCGCACGAAGGACGCGTGGAAAAGTAAGGTAAAATGGTATTGCCGGCGCAAAAGCCACAAGTGTGCGGTAATATACAGGGCGTTTCAAATTATTCAATGAAGAATTTTCTTTAAAATTTTGTTAAAGCTACTTTTGTGCTGTGCTTGTAGTTTTATTTTACGCGAAGGGGTACATTATTTATGTGATAAAGTGCAATGAAAAGACTAATAGTTAGCTCAAATGAACTGATTACTTTTTATTTTATTTTAGGGCGCAAGTTTGAATTGCGAAGCCGAAGCGCGTAAAATCTAAGGCCAGGAAAAGGTTTGAAATTTTAGAATTCGGCATCATGATTCGAGATACCGAACGTGGGAAAAAAAAGAAGAAACGCTTTTAAGATCTCTTCAAGTTGGCTTTCCCACGTTGCATAGTGATAAAATGGGCATTCCTTAAATCAAATGCAGGGGCACTTTACTTCTTTTAAGATGTAGTTGATGCTGACGTGATTCCCGTGATAATAACACGTTCAGCGACGCTATTTTATCAACATCCAACCCGGAAAAGCCGACTTGCTGCCAAAAGTGTATATTCCAGGCTCCATATCTCGAAGCACACTGCTAATTCAGAAATTTTACAAAATGTGTTCGCCTTCTATGTCGAAGGCCCTCAATTTCTCAAAATAATCTTGTGTCTTAAAACAGGAATTAAAAAGTTGATCAGTTTATTTTATTTAATTGCTCGTGTTCTCGTTGTATTCTATCACGTAAATAATGTCCGCCATGCTGTATAATCAATCTGCACAGACCGCACAGACGTATTTTGCACGGCTTTTCAAAGGAAAGTCTGTATTGAATAGTCTGAAACACCCTATAGTGTTGGTCAAATGTTTAGGGGAAACCCCCAAGGTGCAGTAGGTTTGTAATAAGGGAGTAATTTAAGGGAGTGGATGCCAATGAGTAATTACACCCTATAGTGTTCTTATTATGGCATGTCAGCTCTGACTGATTTCGCTGTGACGAATTCGGCGCTCCTGCAACTGGCAAGAAAGAGAACTCGCAAGTTATCTTTCTAGATTTCGCCGTTCCATCGAGAAGCGAGCATTGACATCTTAGTGAATAGTGGAAGACGATCATTGCAGTCAGTATTTAATGTGCTGACTACGAATCTGTTTTTAAGCTCGGTGAATTGAGCCCATCACAATTTCTCGAACCGCAGGCTATGGATACCTTTGCCTGAGGAGTTTTTACTTTGCCATTATTTGGTCAGTACGGTTCGCCCAGTTGGGCATGTCCAGTTGGTAATACGCGAGGGTAAGCATCCGGAAGCGACACGTGGGGTATACGGGAAACCCTATTCGAGGGCTCCGGATTAATTTAGACTGCCTGGAATACAAATTTAACGTTCACCAGCCATCGTTCAGCCTACAGACATGTGTTGCATTTCACTTCCAGCCAAATGCGGCCACCGCGGCCAGAATGCCATTTATAATTGAGACACCAACAAGTGCGTCTACCTTTCCACAAGGGAGGTCTTTAAGTGCTATGTATCAATCAGATTAACTTACTCGGGACGAAAAAAATATGTTTAAGTATGTTAGAGAGTGCCTAACACAGAGTGTAATTTTCTCCATCGAACAATCGGAACGCTATGCTTAGTGCACCTATTATCGGACGTTTCCTTTGCAAATAAGAAGCCGCGGAGGCGGTAGCTTGTTGTTCATGATTTAGGTTGTGTAGTAAGTGCCACAGAGTATTTTACTTCCGTCAGCTAAGTCCACTTGAAATAATGAATAACATTAAACTCTTTGCATAAGCGCTCAGTTTTCTAGATGTAATGCTAGGTGAGAAGCCTGGTGTGCAAATCGAGCATCAATGCTCCGTTCTGAATGATGCGGGTTGCTCCGTTCTCTCTTTACAAGGTGCGAGAATATAACAATGCCTGGAAAGAATTTACTCAATATCTCACTGAAAACAAGCAAAATAAAACTGTATGTTTTTTTACTGTTTGGATACATTGAGCGCTAAGAGGTTGATAATCTCACAAAAAAAAAGCCTTTAGGACAGCGGTATATTCTAGAGCTGTCATTGTCATCGGCCTAGTAATTACCCTTTTGGATAAATGTATCTAGCTGAGTAGAAATAAGAAAACAAAAGATGTCTGACTATGCTAACCCGCATCGGAGGCTATTTCACTATGGTTTCGTGATCGACAAAGCTATAGAGTTTCCTTTCAAGGCTCGTTCCACAAGCGTAAAAAAACAGCCTGCACTCAAGCGTAGCAAGTAACGTCAGACGGGTCCGATCACTCAGGTTAAGGATTATTTACAGCGAAGAAGGAAGGGCGCTGACAGGACATGGAGGGGGAGAAACTTGGTGGTGGCTTCCGCAGCAGCCAACGAGTCCTATCGTGTATATTCACCCGCCTGTACTGCTATTGCACGCTTGACCTCATCTTGCTGAACCTCTGCGTAGAAAATGAACCCACGTCCGTGCCTCGTCCAGCAAGTGTGTGCCTTGGGCGGCTAAGTGGGCCTCGCGGGGAGAGAGAGGCCTGCGCCGGCTTCTCTCTGGCTTGACGTAGCCGTAGTTTAGAAACTTCTTTATTTTAAGCGCGGCAGGGCACGATCATTCTTTCTATTAGCCCTGCGTTTGTCTTTTTGAAACGGGCTTCACTATAACAAGAACTAGACGGCAGTTATGCTCGCACACATCCCATTCCGTCTGGAATACTTGCACAAACATGCTCAGTGATTGCAACTTCCGCTGGTTAGCGTATGCAGGCGGACTGGTTATCCACGGTCTAGCGGGTGAACATGGGAGAGTAGGAATATGAAGAGAACCAAGACGCGCAGTGGTCGATGAAGAAAAGTCTGTGCCATTGTTTATCGAGGACAACAACGACAAGGCCAGCCGCGATAGAACGCAAGGGATTCTATAGGAAGAGGGTGGGAAGGCCATTTCACCGGCGGCCGCACCCTGTTTTCACATGTGTACCTTCAATTTTTTTTAAACCGTTCTGAACTCGCGGGCAGGTCCTTTTAGGGCAGAGTAATGCAAACCTGGACACAAATTTGCAAATCATTGCGCTCTGTTTATTATTCACCTGCATCAACAAAACAAATACTGCCGAAATATTTGCTATACCGTCCTCGCATCGCGCTCAATAAAGGTTAAAAAGCCCGCTGAATTGAAACAGAGACAACAAATTATGATATTAAAACAATTGAAATGTCGCATTTCCCCCCCCCCCCCATCTTCGAAGCTAACTGAGACAGTGCACGGGTCAAAATGAGAAGCCCTTTCTTTCAAAACTGAGGTTTTACTCACCTCTGCAATGAACACACATTAAGCTGGCTCTATGGACACCGGAACAACCTTCGGGAGCCCACCTTCATGACAAACGCGATATACACACAGAAACAGGCACTGTTTTGTTCCAAGACCCAATAGAGATTAGGAAGTTCTATAGCCGGGCTTTAGATATGGCTTCAGATATCGAGTTGCAGAGGATACGTGGCGGATTACGACATGTAAATAGGTATTGATTGGCTTATGCACGTTAAAGCATCAAGTGGCGGTGAGTGTCAAAATGTCGCATTTTGCCCTATTTCAATTCTTTCCGCGCTCTCTACGTGCATTCGTAAATGTGTACTGGCTATGTGACGCAGCATAAACTATTGGTTGAAAAAAAAGAAGAGAAAAGCGCTTTCAAGAAGGGTAAGTAACTGGGCTAGCTCGTTTTCCGACATCATGGGATAAGCAGCGCTTGCAGGCGGGGACAACGGAGGAAGAAACGACGCACAAAACTGCGTTGAACTTACAGCTTTATTTCTGAAGAATTCGATCCCTGTTTTTCATATGCCATAGAGACAGAGACGCGCACACACACCTAGTACCGGCGGTATCAGCAGGAGCCCTACAAAAAAAAAAGCGTCTGCACGCGCTGCTTATCCCATGAAAAAAGTGCTGTACGTTGCTAAACTGAAAACAGCAACCTCAGTACCGAAAGTAAGGAGCTGAGGTTCAACGTTTTCGGTCACGTAGAGGTGACCGGGATATATTTACAAAGGTACTTGCGTGAGGCTATTTCTCCGGGTTGAATGGCGTCGCCCAAGACAATAGCGACGGTGGATCATCTCACGTCAGAAAACTCCGCGTTCGTCATGCCGACCAACGAGAACGTCATCCCGCAGGCAGACCGTGGAGTTGGATGCCATACAGAAACGCACCCTTCGCGGTCTTTTGATCCTGTCCGGTGACTGGTCAGGGAAAAGCTGGCTTAAATAAGGGGGACGGTCGCAGTACAGCCATAGCTATCACATTTTCGCCCCGGTTGAGGATCAAGGTGCGGCAGGTTTCTTTTTGCTTCCTTCTTTTCCAATTAATTCCTTAGTGTAAAACATTAAACCACTTTTAAATCGACCAGCAGTACTGCTGCTAGAAAAAGGCGCAACATGAAGATAATCCTCAAATTGCACAACTGTGATAATAAAGCTTCATTCCGAGCCTTCCTTGCCTTTTTTTCATGTTTCGGAAAACCGCTGGATTTCTGCTGCTCGCGTTCTCCGGTGGCAACTCCGTGTGCTCTAGTGCGTGAAAATGAGCGTGTGCCATGTGAACGCTTGTAGGCGAGTGGAATTCCTAGACTGGCGTAAAAAAAAAAAGACGCAAGGTAGCCAAAACCTTCGCAGCACCGGCGATAGCTGACGTCCGCACTGCTATTTTTGAAGTGTTCGCCGACCTTTGAATGCTTTTTGGGACAGACCCATTTATATTCGTTTGGCTTGAAAAAAAAAACGCAAATCCTACGCAGAAGAAGCTGCTGCCACACAGCGCTTGCTATAGCACGGCTTTGAGCGCGCTTTCTTACGGAGCACGTTCGGAAGAAAATAATGTACGAGCGAGGAACTTGCTGCCGCCGCTTCGCAGCAGCCTGTCTGGGGAGGCTGTAGGCAAAGGCTACCATCCTGCGGAAGTTGGAAACATGCGCTGCTGGTGCTAATACTTCCGGTTTCACGCGCTTTCTTTGGAGCGCTGAATACGAAATTTTTCTGCCTCAGAGTATTCTTTACCAAAATCGCGGCTTTGTTGTCTGTACTGGCGCTCTTCGCCTTTTTAACTGAGGATTGTCTCGAATTTCAGCAGGTTTACGTAAGAGCTTTATTCAATCAACTGAAATCCCATCAAGCTGTTTTTAAAACACTGAGCCTAGGCTGAGGACCCATTTTATTTTTTTCAATTACTTCGCAGTTTTGTAATTTAACAACCTTGTCTAGGCTTACTGTAGGCGCAAAATTAAAAAGCAAAACGCGATTTATAGTGACAGATGACTGCGAACTACGCTGCTTCACTTACATCAACCTGACACATACCAATCCTTTTAAACCTTCGGCAACTGGTAAACAGCAGGCCCTTTGTTCGTGTGCGCGCTTGTGCAAGTGCAGTCATGCGACAGGGTCTCTCTAAAAGGCATCCAATCTGGTTAAAATGCGCAGCACTGGTGACGAACCGTTGACGAAACCAAGCAGCCAAAAAGAAGGCTCCACATTTTTCCTAACACAGCTCACATGGCAGGAACGAGGCACCGCGACGAGCTCGATCATGCGTTGTTTCGACGTCGTTTTGAAAGGGCCCTGAGCCTCTGCCCGCGCCGCTCCTCTTCCCTGAGTTTTGTGCAAAGCTTTGTACAAAATAGTGCATTATTGCGACTTGCCACTTTTCTAACGGACTTAATGATGAATGTGACACAAGTTCACAAAAAAAAAAAGCGTTCAAAGGCCTAAGATTCAGCCGTTGCACTTCAGTACTATAACAAGTGAATTTGGCAAAGCAAGCGAGGCTATCCACGCTCGTCTCACTGTCGACTGTGATGGGGTCAACTGCTTAAGCATGGCATATGTAAGCGCCTTACAGCTTACGCAGTCCGGCGTGTGCTCCACTGTTCACTGCCTACGAAGTTGCGTAGGCACAGCGCGTCTGCTCCTAATCATATTTAGAGCGACCGTATTGCAGATTCCTCCCAAAGGCACTGAAAGGAGCAGCAGGCTAGCCGCTGTATATATAGACAGCCAGACAGACAGCCCCTTAACGAAACTTAATTTTGGTGTCATGCAAGCATTCGTTCAACTCCAATAAGACGCGTACTACTCCCAAATATGTAAGTGCGCTTTAAATAAAGCAGCAGGCTTCGTTCTTTTGTGAGAAAGAAAGTGAGGATGACTTGATACACGCAAGCTCCGAGTCCTGGATTACTCACCTTCGGTATGAGCGTATACAAGAAGCCTTTGAAAGCCTGATATTTCTTACTATATATATATATATATATATATATATATATATATATATATATATATATATATATATATATATATATATATATATATATATATATATATATATATATATATATATATATATATATATATATATATATATATATATAGTTCCAGGGAGGCAGAACTTGTCTAAAAACGAACGGGATGCATTGCAGGCTCTGAGCAGAAGGACAGATATAATCATAAAACCAGCGGATAAGGGAGGTGGTATAGTTGTCATGGACAGCGAAAAATACATTGAAGAAGGCTTGAGACAACTCTCTAACATTAGTTTCTATCAACGTCTTGAAGCAGACCCAACTGCGCAATACCAACATTTTGTAGCGGAGACCCTGGGTCAACTTGCGAAGAATGGGGACATATCCCTACGGTTATCTAAAGCCCTCACCGCACCACACCCGTCGCCGGGCCGATTCTACATGTTACCGAAAATCCACAAAAAGAATAATCCTGGCCGCCCTATAGTATCTGGCATTGGCACGATTACAGAACCAATTTCCAGTTACATTGACACACTAATTAGACATATTCCAACAACACACGCATCATACATACGCGACACAAACCATTTCCTTCGCGCAATAGCAGGTCTCAAACTCCCGGAAGGAGCCTTCCTGGCAACACTAGATGTAGTCTCTCTCTACACAAACATTCCTCATTCCGATGGCATTAAATCTCTGATCGAAGCATATGAACAAAACAGAAAGGAGGAAACCCCTACCCCACGTGTTTTAGAAATACTGGCAAAAATCGTACTCGAATATAACAACTTCGAATTTAACAATGAACACTATTTGCAAATTAATGGCACAGCCATGGGTACAAGGATGGCACCAACCTACGCCAATATCTTCATGCATAGTATTGAATCCAAATTTCTGAAAGATTGCCCCATTAAGCCCACCCTATACAAACGCTACTTGGATGACATCTTTTTAATATGGACTGACACAGAGCAAGAACTCGTACGTTTTATTGAAAACTTCAACCTCGTCCACCCCAACATATCTTTCACTTACACGTACTCCAACACCAAAATTAACTTTCTAGATGTTGAGATTTCGGTAAACAAAGGCTCACTTACCACCGGTGTATATAGAAAACCGACGGACCGCCAACAATACCTACACTTCCAAAGCTGCCATCCTCGTCACTCTAAAACAAGCATCCCATACTCTCAGGCACATCGATTTAAAAGAATATGTTCCCAAGACGAGGACTTCGTAAAAAATTCCAGACGCATGCGAGAAGTCCTCATTAAGCAACGATACCCCCCCGCCATTGTCGACGATGCCATTGAAAAGGCATCTAAACTCAACCGAGAGCAAATACTGGAGGGATGTCGCTACAACGACGAAACAGACCACCGGGCCAATCTCGTACTTACCTTCACCAGTAACCCGCCTAACGTAAACAAAATCCTCAGAAAACATTTCAACATCCTCGAACAAAGCGAGCGCCTCACCAAAATTTTCACTGCTCCCCCTCGCGTGATCTACAGACGACCAAAAAACATTAAAAATATTCTTGTACACTCAAAAACAAATAACCAGCCGGTTTTGGGGTGCCGGCCCTGTGGAAAAAGTAGATGCCAGGTCTGCAAACACATACAAACATCAAGCTGTGCAGTAAGCACAGCTTCAGGCTTCAAATGGGAAATTAATGGCAACTTTGATTGTGATTCCTGCAACGTAATATACCTCCTAGAATGCAGTGTGTGCAGTATGCAGTACATTGGACAGACCGTCAACCCTCTACGAATTCGCTTTAATAACCACCGCGCGCATATCTTATCCCTACCCAACCTTCCCTTGTCAAAACACATTAATGAGCGAAACCACCCATTTGATGCAATTAAGTTAACAGTCCTACAGGGTGGGTTCCACAACACCCGGGAAAGAGAACAACGCGAGTCGTACTTCATTTACAAATTTGAAACAATTCCTCACGGCATTAATGAAAGTCCAGGTGTATTGTCCTCCATCCGCCCCTTGCAGGGCCGTTGCTGACATTACGAGAGCCAGCTTGACATACCTCGGTCGTTTCTTGCCAGCGACATCTTTTTCAAGCTCACACAAATTTCTTCATTCCCTACCCCATCCTGCCCCTATCTTCCCAGTTCGATTACCTTGACGACGGGGTACAATTGAAGAACCCTTGCCTAATTGCTCACGCCATTCACATTTACCTCCCACACCACACTTGGCCGAACTCGGATGTTTTTCCACTTTTTTTCTTTTGTGGGTTTTTCAGGCACAGTGCACGTGTGTGTAGTTAAGCTCACGGCGCCCTGATTCTACCTTGACTCGGGCTGCGGAAATGGTTCCAGATGACGGAAGTCTCCTGTCCTGTCTGCATTTTATTTTGTTTATTTGTTTACTTTTTCTGGCCAGGTCACGCGAGTGCAAGCATCTCCAATTTATGTATGTTGGACAATTCCGCCACCGTCTGTTTCTGTACACCTTACTCGCTTAAATGCTCCCGCCATTGTCATTTAGCCGCCACACGACACTGGCATGAGCTCGGATGTTTTACTGCTGTGTGTCTGGGTGTTTTCATGCACAGTGCACGTGTGTTTAGTTAAGCTCACGGCGCCTCTGATTCGGCCTTGGCTCTGTCTGCCGGAGTGGTTCAAGATGACGGAAGCTCCGACCCTGTCTGCATTTTATTCTGTTTATTTGTTTACTCTTTGTGTACGGGGCACGCGAGTGCACGCGTCTTTAACTTTTGTGTGTAGGGCGATCCCGCCACCGTCTGCTCCTGTCCACCTTACACGCCGCCGCTCTGTTGCCTTGATGGGTAGCCATTATCCTCGCCCGCTCCGTGTTTTCCTTTTTTTGTTTCCTTCGTCCGGGGTCGGCTCCCCGCGGCTTCGGGGTGGGCGGCGGGGTACAACACGTTTTTCTTTTTTATTTGTTCCCCCTTTTTTTCCCTTTCTATCTGTATCTTTTCTAGTATTCTTTGCCACCGTTTGTTTCTTTTGTTCATGTGTCGTACATGTGTGCCAGTGCCAACTCCTTAAGAAGAGGAAGAAGACCCCTGTAACTTCAGTCTTGAGAAAGGACAGGCTCTGTCCGAAACGTCGACTCAAAATAAATCTATGGCTAAATGAAGCGTTTTCAACTTTGAATTATATATATATATATATATATATATATATATATATATATATATATATATATATATATATATATATATATATATATATATATATATATATATATATATATATATATATATATATATATAAGAAAAAAGGTCCTTCCTCTAGTTGACCTCTTCGGCTTTTAACCATTAGAACATTCCCTCATTCTACTTTCTTCTCTTCCTCGCTGTACGCGCGTTATTCCCCTCCGCAACCTGAGTTGGCTCCATTTTGTCATTCGGCTCCTATCTGCTGCTGAAGAGTCGTCAGCGCTTGGAAGCATCCGAACGTGCACAGAGCGAGGGCTATTGGTTCGCAAAGCCGAGCCGCATTTTACGGAGTACAGGATCAGGCCCTCGACAGAGCCCGGCATAATCTTGTTGGCGCGGATTTGAGGCTGCCGCGAAAGGAGTGCGCGCGAACACGGCGGCCAGCGCGCGGGACAACGGAGAATAGACTCGCGAAAGGCGAGCTCGTTAGGCTCCTCCGCGCGACCTAATTGAAGTTAGGCGAATCGGCCGGGCGCTGTAGACCGTGCCGTGATCGTTAGAAGTAGAATCGCTCAAAGACAGTTCAAGAAGGTGCAAGCGCGGGTTAAAGGAGCACTTACTTGATGAACTCTGATCGATCGGACGACCCCGCCGATCCGATCTCCCCCCCCCCCCCCCCTTACCCATATCTTTCTCTCCCCCGCCTAAAGACACGGAACTTTTCTCGGGACTGAAAACGCATGCGCGTCACGCTGGTCCCTTCTACTGTCGGATCTTGCAACTTTCCGAACTTTAACTCCGAGCGACCGAGTGCGTGACCCGGCGGCAACTTTTCCGAACGTATTGCATTACCTCTTACTTCCTTTTCCTTTCTCGCTCCCCTTAGAAACACGGAATCGCGAGGCCGCATGCGGTGCTGGACAATTTTATTCCAAATGCCCCCCCCCCCCCCCCCCCCCCCCTCCGCCGGCCTTTGAACCCCCGAAGCAGAACATGATCAATGCTCGCTGGCCAAAGACGCCCTGGCCGACCGCATCGCTGTGCGCCGCTTCACCTGTGCTTGCGGCGCGCAGCTGCTGGATTCGATCACACGCCTGGCGATTCTCTGTCGGGACTTCTTTTTTCTTTCCTTTGCCTTTCTTGTTCTTGCGCGTGGCTTCTTCCATCCAGCTCTTCTTCTATGTGCCCGCTAAGAACATGCCGCCAGTAGCTTTTATACTGCGGTATGTTTTTTTCCCTAACCTCTCGGAAACATGACTTGTACATTTATCAGTTGTTCGGTTTGGTAAAGACATGTCTGCGAGAGCGCTAACTACGTCATATTTTTCCTATTTCTCCTTTGTGTCGATGTCAAGCAAACGCAAAACACCAATTTCCGGGAAGAATTTGACGCATACGTTTATGGACTGTGCAAAAAACTTGATATTGCAACTATATTTCAACGTTAAAGACACTACTGAAAAGGCAGAACTATATGATATAAAATTAAAATTAATCGCGAAGCAGTAGAATAGCCTGATTTGCTTATTTCTCGGGCTCCCTTTGCGGTCTGGTGTACGGAACTACAACAGCTTGCGCCAACTGCTGTGTATCCGCGGCGCACTAGACAACGGGCGGTGCGCAAGGAACGCCGCTAGAGCAGTGACAGCGCAAAATTAACACTTAACACTTGGACGCTTTCGCCGCTGAGGTTTACAGTCAGCTTGTAAGAATTATAGTCTCGGCATACTGGTCTTTTACCCTTTCAGGTTAAACGCATCTTTGTTGCCTTCGCGGCGGCCACCCGTTCGTAAGTCATTCTCTTTTATTCAGAGGCCCAGCGCTGGTTGGACTCCTCTTTCTCGTATTTTCTTCTGGCTCCCTCTTGAAAGTTGTCACTGTCGACATGATGCGTGCAAACAAACCCAATAAACTGGAAGCTCACATTATTTATTCTTCTCTCTTCTTCAGTCGTAACTCTGGTCACAGCATCACACCGTCAATAATTACCTCTACATTTTTCTAGCTAATGTGGCCACTTTAAAGAACATTTAAAAAAATTTTAATGCCTCTAAAGTTTTAAAAATCTGGATGTCACCAGTTAGCAGCCAGCAGCATTTGGTCTATTTTGCGCCCCTTGTCAGAGTACTGTTGAATACCAGCTCAAAGGCGTCGAACTAACTCGAAGCACACGCGACAGCGGATAATTTTCTGTCAAAATATCTTCCTATTTTTCCCACAACACTCGTCAGGAAACGAGAGACGAGGATTTGTTCAATGCTGGCTGGAAGTTGCAATTTCACATCCCCTTTCTTGCGTGGTGTACAGTAGGACTGCTTTCGCAATGATTCAGTCCAATTTGCACATCCGCTACTGAACATTCTGCCCTTAGTATTGCGCCTGTGGGCATGTTTTATTATCTTGCCTTATTATCATACCTGTGCGCATGCCTTACGCCACAAGTTTGCTTGTTTTTCTACGCACACGTTTTCTTAAGCATAAGCAGACTTGTGACGTAAGGCATGCTTACATGTTAGCCAGGTGTAGGGAAGGGGGGATTTACCAGTATCCGCTCACATGCGATGAAGTTTGCATCGGACTGACAGGAAGGTGTCTGAACGAACGTTGGAGGAAACACGAGCGCTTAACTGAAAAAGACACTGGGTCAAAATCTAGTCCTTCATTGCAAAGATTGTAAATGCACGTCCCGTTTACGTGAAACTGTAGTCCTTGATAGAAGTAGATACAGCGCAGCCCGTGAGTTGAAGCGTGCCTTCTTTATAAAAAGAAAGGGCTTAGAGTGCGTCAGTGGTGCGTAAAAATCATTCTACGGGAGTGAATTTGCCTTCTTAGAAGAAAATTGTTTAATTTTTGATGTTGACTGCAGGTGCCTGATTCATTGAGTGTCACTGTTCTATCGTTTTTATTGTTAAGACATTGTAGCTTTTAGCTACACGTTGTCACATTCATTTCGTGTATACATTTTCTGCTATTCATTTTGTCAGATTTTATTGATTTTACCCTCGTCACCCACTAAAAAAATGCATTTTATTGATTTTTTGCCTCTTAACACCCTGTGACATTAATAGTCATCCAGTGTGCATTATTTTTTTACCATCCCTTTTGAGATTGTATTCTCTTTTAGTCTTATCACCCTGTTATGTCCATTATGGCTATTATAGCACTTTGCACCATATGACGTTGACTGCATCTGATTACCTCTGCCACTGTTTTCCTATATATTGTGCGCGTTTATCTCAACAAAAATCAGTTGTCAGTTCAGCGCTCTTTCCTGTTCCTCCTTCGTTTAGCCTTCTGGTACCTTCATTCACGCTGCTTTACATATGTCAGCAGCAGAGAGCACGAGAGCCCCGCACGAGAACACCATGCCATCGCCACTACTCCAGACGTACCAACCTCGAGCAAGAATCCTGTCTCGCGTTAATTGCGCACGAGAGCACGCGCGAGAAAGCACGAGAGCAGCATGCTACCGCCGCAGTCGATCACGCCTCGTGTTAAACTGCAACGCACTCTCGCTCTGTGCACAGTACATCGTCGACTTAAACTTTCAACTGCGGTGCGAGCAGATAAGATCAGCTTAACCTTGATCAGAGCTTAACCTGAGCCTAATATCGTTGCCATAGGTACCGACGACCCAGCAAAGTAAGAACATGAACCAATCAGGCTAAACATGTGCTTTCGCTCGTCTACACGGTTTAACTACGTACAAACACTACTATTTTTTCATTTTCATTTTTGCAACCCGCCTGCGGTATAACTGCGGTATGGCGTTGCTTCAGATGCATCATTTCGCACAAACAAGCTTTGCTGACACGGGAATGTGAAGTAAAATACTAAAAGCATATACAAACATGTGTATATTGTTCTCGTGTTCTTTGTTGTTCTTAGATATTGTCTATTTCATCTCTAAACGTTTTGCAGTGGAAAGGATCACTTCCGGTGTACTCACTTTGTATAATTTATGTATGTACCCCTCTTTGGCTACGTTCTCGGGTCCTACCTTTATGAAGCACGTAGAGTAAAAACCATGGGCTAACACAAAACGTTTATGATATTTGATTCTTAATCTCTGTTTTGGTTTTATTTTTATTTTTTGCGTAGAAATCCGCAACGCCAACTTAGAATGTTATGCATCACTATGCGGCATCAGCGCCCACAATTAGTGGTATAGCCAGTTTCCTTTCCTGTTTTAGTGCGCTAGCATTCATAGTGGCCACCTTTGTGTGTTTGTCTATTTTTCTGAAGCCTGCTTTGTGGCAGGCCGCTCAATTGCCCATCGGGTGGTGGGCAACCTGCACTGGCGTATATATGTATATTCCTAAAAACCTGGTCACACTGCCTGGTGGTAGCTCAATTAATCGCGATAGGTTGCTTGGAAAGAGCCACTTGGGTCGCAATCCAAGTCCCACCGATGCCAACACTTGCCATAGAAGGGCAGTGACGCATCGCTTCTCCGCTGCACCACTGCGCCAGGAGTGGTGTGAGGAGTCTCAGGGATATATGAATGTAAAGGAGAGAATTACGAATTCCGCATGTATGGGCATTAACCCATTATTGCTATCCAAACAACTGCCATACGTGAACACTGCATCTGAACACCGGAACCGAAGTGAACACCGAACTGCTAGCGCACCTAATTCGCGTCTGGACTAAATACGCAAGTCGCCCGCCATTTTTTTTTTTGCTATTCCTACTAGTGCTCTGACTATTCGTAGTGAAATATTGCTAGTGTAATACTATAGACAGAGTGTCAGCGTCGTCGTGCTTTAAGTGCGTCAGCAAAACAACCAAGTGTCTTTCTCTGTTGCTCCAATTCACGTTGACACTGACTGACTGGCTGACTGACTGACTGACTGACTGACTGACTGACTGACTGACTGACTGACTGACTGACTGACTGACTGACTGACTGACTGACTGACGGACGGACGGACGGACGGAGGGAGGGAGGGAGGGAGGGAAGGAAGGAAGGAAGGAAGGAAGGAAGGAAGGAAGGAAGGAAGGAAGGAAGGAAGGAAGGAAGGAAGGAAGGAAGGAAGGAAGGAAGGAAGGAAGGAAGGAAGGAAGGAAGGAAGGAAGGAAGGAAGGAAGGATGGATGGATGGATGGATGGATGGATGGATGGATGGATGGATGGATGGATGGATGGATGGATGGATGGATGGATGGATGGATGAGTTGGTGGGTGGGTGGGTGGGTGGATGGATGGATGGGTTGAACTAACGAACGTTACTTCTCGCTTCCTTTTTCTTGTCGTAATCTTCTGGCGCTCCACCGCATGGCCGGTGAGCAGATCTGGAGCTCTTTCTTCCCAGCGAAATTTCCCTGCCCTTTATTGTGCGTTTGGAGCTGCATCTGTGACACTCTAGTCTATCACTTCGTATAGACGGGTTCGTTGCGCGCGCGGTTGTTTAAAGGCCCTGGGTGCAGCGATTACATGGCAGAGCTCTCGTGTGTGACCCTCGCGCAACAAGGCGGTGCCCTTAAATAACATTGATTGAAAGAGAAGGCTGCAGCTTCAAAGGGCTCCCATAATGCAAGAACCCCTAATGAACCTTTCTCCCTGCCGCCCTGTCTTAATTAGCAAGCGAACCTCGTTCCCAGGCCAGTTGCGCAAGCCCTTCGCTGTGTACCTTGGAACTGCGCTTACCTGGCCAACCTTTTCTTCGCTACCTTGCGCTTTTTCTGTCTGAGCTCTGTGGACTCTTGCCCTGTTCGAGTCACTGTAGACACATGTGTAGAGTTTCCCCTTGATTAAATTATCTTTTCAGGAGACCAGCACTGATTTTTTTTTGTTCAGGGGTGTTTATTTTGTTTCTTATGTTACGACTCTAAACAATACACGTGTCCAGCGTCCTTAGCACATACCTTGCCACCCATTCTGTATTAACGATTACCAGCGGTAAAGGCTGCGAGTCTTGAGGTAGTCGTTAGATCGCTGCTTAGTAAATTAAGTAGTCAACCGTGCAATGTCCGGTAACCTGCTGCTGCTAGAAATGAGCGAACGCTCACTGCATACAGAGGCAGACTCCTGTCCCTGGCGGTCGATGGAGGCACAAGGTTCGCAACTAATCAACAAATGGCGCGTACGTTTTCACAAAAGGCAATACTTTTTCTTCTTTTTTTTTCCAATGTACCATGCCTTATTTTTCATCATGGCCTAGATAGTAGTCCTTTACTGAATATATTAAATACTTTGCAATCACCAGCGTCTCTTGATCTGCTGTAAAAAAACGCGCGAATTGCGAATTGCAAACTGAAACCGATATGACAAAAACCTGCAGGCCGGGTTGTTCTTTAGGCCCCCCCCCCCCCCCCCCCCCGTCTATACGTCTATTTAAGGATTCGACGAAGATTCGTCAGGTCGGGCATGGATATGAAAATATGATTTACAGTCGCTGACCAAGTCAAAATTGAAAGCCATTTCAGAGCCCGTAAGGGTTTCTTGATCACAACAAGGCTCACAAGACGAGTAGGTGAAAATTTAAAGGCCTTTGAGTTGCTCGCCTTGTCTGTGTAATTGAGATCAAGGAGCCCGCACGGGCTCTGATATGGCTTTCAATTTCAGCGACTGTAAATCCAGTTTTTTCGCTTTCTATCAGTATGCATTCAGAGACCTACACAGGCAAGCTCCATTGCTACGGTGCTACAACAAGCATCTAATTTTTTCATCGCTCGTTCTCGTGGTTTGTGTGAAAAAAAATGTTACATGTTTCACGAAAAGTGCATCCTTAACATCTCTCGTATTACTTGCCAGCATCTCCGTGAGCTCTCCCTAAGCTGTTCAAACGCCTACCTGGCATTTAAAAAGTGATCTTTCAGTTTATTTTTATTTATTTATTCAATGTATCTACATCACCCGAAGGCATTATTGTAGGGGGGTTACGTACATCAAAATCACTGAAATAAGCCATGAACGAACACAACAAAAAAGAACATTTTGAACGAAAAGCAAAAAAGCATTAACCGCACTAGTGGCACATATTAACAAACCGTAACAAACTTTCAGCTTAAGCTGCATATTTCTCCGCATTATGCGTCCCCGCAACCAGCTACGATAACAGTAAATACAAGTGGAGGGGGGGGGGGGGGGGGGGGCACCGCACTTTCTAAGGGAACCTGCAAATTCGGACTTAAGAAAACTTTATTCGGCAACATATTCCAATCATATTGTCACCGACAAACGTAGCAAGAAGCGGGAAACACAGCCGTTTACTAGGGCGAGGCTTGCCGAACCGCCGCGCTCATTCGAGTCAGAAGACGACGTTCGGCTACGCGCTGGGAGACAGGTTCGGCCACCAGGCGGCACCGGCAGAATGTCAGCAGTGTGGCATTGCCCCCCTCCCTTTCAAGAGACATCGACTCGATGCCGCACGCGAGGGGAAAAAAAACGTAAGGCGGAAGGTAGCAGCGCAAGTGACTTCGCGGAAAGGAGCTAACGGGAGTAGTATGGCTTCATTCGCGCCACGTGCACTACTTCGGACGCCGGTTGTCGAGACGACCGGACAGTTCCTTGAGGGAGCACCTCGTAGGTCACCGCACTGAGGCGGCGGAACACCTGGTATGGACCAAAGTAGCGGCGAAGAAGCTTCTCAGAGCGCCCTCGCAAACGGATCGGGCTCCATAGCCAGACTTGGTCACCGGGTGTCTAAATCACCTCCCTGCGGCGGAGGTTGTAGCGCTCGGCGTCGCGTTGTTGGCACTGAATTCGCTGTCGAGCAACTTGGCGAGCGGCTTCGGCGTCACGAACAAATTGTTCAGCGTCCACGACAGAAGAGGGAGAAGGATCCGGAAGAAGCATGGCGTCCAGCATGGTCAAGGCTGCGCGACCGTGCACCAAATGGAACGGAGTGAAGCGTGTCGTTTCGTGGAGCGCACTGTTGTATGCGAACGTGATGTAAGGCAGTATCCGGTCCCAGTTCGCATGATCATCGTCGACATATATAGAAATCATATCGAAAATTGCCTTGTTAAGCCGCCCAGTGAGTCCATTTGTTTGCGGATGGTAAGCTGTAGTCTTGCCATGGCTGGTGCCACTGAGTCGAAGTACATCGCTCGTAAATGCCGACGTAAACGCGGTGCCCTTGTCAGTTAATACGACTGTTGGGGCTCCGTGACGAAGCACAATGTTGTGAATGAAAAATTGTGCAACTTCGGCGGCGGTGCCACGGGGAAGGGCCTTGGTCTCGTAGTAGCGGCTGAGATAGTGGCAACAGCAATATATCGGTTACCTATGGAAGACACCGGAAATGGACCGAGTAAGTCCATGCCGGCCTCTTGAAATGGGAGGCGCGGGGGATCGATAGGCTGCAGGAGCCCGGCTGGTTTAGTCGGCGGCGTCTTCCGGCGCTGACACTCACGACAGGTTCGCACGTAGCGGTGGACAACCGCAGCAAGCCTGGGCCAGTAGTACTTGTGGCATATGCGTGCTAACGTGCGGGAAAACCCGAGGTGGCCCGAGGGAAGGTCGTCGTGGCACGCACGTAGAACTTCGTCACGAAGCGTTGTAGACACTACAAGCAGATAGACAGTGTCTGTTGGGCCGTAGTCCTTTTTGCAGAGGACACCATCGCGCAAGCAAAACGATGACAGTCCGCGCTTGAAGAGTCGAGGTGGTGATGGAGCGGTTCCCTCGAGGTACTCGATGAGGGGCAGCAGCTCGTATTCGTCGCTCTGTTGGCGGGCAAGGGTGGGTGTGGTGACAGCTCCGAGAAAAGCGGAATCGTCGTCGGACTCGTCAGTGGGGCAGGGAATAGGAGCGCGCGAGAGACAGTCAGCATCACTGTGTTTCTGGCCGGACTTGTGCACGATGGTGACATCAAATTCTTGTAACCGAAGGCTCTATCGAGCAAGCCGCCCCGAGGGATCTTTCAGATTCGCCAGCGAACACAGTGAATGATGGTCGCTCACGACCCGAAACGGGCGGCCATACAAGTACGGTCGAAATTTCGTAACTGCCCACAGCACAGCCAGACATTACTTTTCCGTGGTGGAATAATTGACTTCGGAACGGGATAAAGTGCGACTGGCGTAAGCAATCACGTGTCCTAGACCATCCTGTCGCTGAACAAGGACCGCACCGAGACTAACGTTACTGGCATCAGTGTGCAGTTCCGTGTCGGCCTCTTCGTCGAAGTGACCAAGCACAGGCGCACATTGGAGACGGGACTTGAGTTCCGTGAAGGCTCTATCCTGGTCCTCGCCCCAGTAGAAGGGCTCAGCGTCTTTCGTCATGCGGGTCAGAGGCTCTGCTAGCTTGGAGAAATTCTAAACAAACCGGCGATAGTACGCGCAGAGGCCCAAGAAACGACGCAGGCTCCGTTTGTCTGTTGGCTTGGGGAAAGTAGCTGCGGCGGCCGTCTTTTCGGGGTCCGGACTAACACCTCGAGCGCTCACAATGTGACCAAGAAACTCGTGAAACGCAAAGTGACATTTTTCTGGCTTGAGAGAGAGACCAGCGGAACATATGGCCTCGAAAACAGCACGCAAACGTTTCAGATGCTCATCGAATGTGTCAGAGAAGATCACAAAATCGTCTAGATATACGAGGCACGACTGCCATTTCAGGCCAGAGAGCACAGTGTCCATCATTCGTTGGAATGTGGCAGGGGCAGAGCACAAGCCAAAAGGGAGTACCTTAAACTCGTACAAACCGTTGGGAGTAATAAAGGCGGTCTTCTCTCGGTCGCGTTCGTCGACCTCTATTTGCCAATATCCACTGCCGAGGTCAAAGGATGAAAAGTAGGTGGCATGGCGCAGGCGGTCTAGGGAGTCATCAATGCGTGGCAGAGGATACACATCCTCTTTCGTGACGTTATTGAGGCATCTGTAATCCACACAATACCTGATGGTGCCATCTTTCTTCGTGACGAGGACAACAGGCGATGCCCAGGGGCTCGTGGACGGTTGTATGACATCGTCCTGAAGCATTTGAGTAACCTGACGGCGGATGGCGTCACGTTCTTTTGAAGACACGCGATAAGGGCGCTGGCATAGTGGTCTTTTGTCCTCAGCAACGATAATTCAGTGTTTGGTAAGCCGCGTCTGTAGTACCTTGGAAGTCGATGCAAAACAGTCACAGAAGGAAGAGATGAGGTTTTCCACGCAGCGTTTCTGACTGGCCGAGAGGTGCGGGTTTACGTCGGTCGGAATGGCTGTAGCCGTCGTCTCGTCGAGGTCTGACGCGGTGGACAAAGAGCACTGCCTGGTACACTCTCCAAGCTCGTCAAAATAAGCGATGACCGCTGTCTTCGTTAAATGCTGTGGTTCACGGGTAAAGTTGGTGATTAAGATGTCGGTGCGACCGTTGGCAAGTTCTACTAGGCCTCGAGCGACACAAACTTGCCGAGCGAGTAGCAGCGAAACGTTCGTTTCAGCGATGCCAATAGTGTCGGTGCTGTCATTACACTCGACTGTGATGAACTTGCTGGCTCGCGGAGGGATCGTTATGTGATCGTCACATACGCGCAACGTTAATCTGCTGGGCACGGTGTTGGTGTCAACGGCTCGCTGTGCGGAAAAAGATACCATGAGCTCTCGAAGGTCGGTGACCGCGCCATACTATTGAAGGAAATCCATGCCCAGAATGAGGTCTTTCGAACAGTCACTTAATACGGCAAAGGAACCAGTGAAAGTAAGACCGGGGATCTGGATGCGACAGGTGCAGACGCCGATCGGCGTCACTACATGGCCACCAGCGGTGCGGATCACGGGTCCACACCAAGGCGTCAGAACCTTACGGAGGGTTGTGGCGAGCTGCCTGCTCATCACAGAAAAATCAGCGCCGGTATCAACGAGTGCGGTCACTTCATGACTGTTGGCCGTTACACAAATTTCAGCAGCAACTAATCGTTCGCAGCACGTCGGATCGGGTCGACGCCGCTCGGGCCGTCGCGTCAAATCGTCGGGTGGAGGCTGCTGACTCTGTGCAGTGGCGGCGGCCCTACCCCCGGAGGACGCCGTCTTCAGTTTTCCCGGCGAGGGGACGTGCCTCTGAACAGACCAGAGGATGAGGGCCGACTGGGCGAAGCAAAGCGCCTTGGGGACAGCGATCGCGATTGGCGCCGCTGCGAGGTCGGGGCAGCACCTGAGTGGCCAGGTACTCCTCTATGTCCTGCGGTCTTTCACCATAGCGTGGTCGAGGTGCATCTGGTGGGAATCCTCTCAAACCCAGCCGCCGGTACGGACAATTTCGCAGAATATGGCCGGGCTCCCCGCAGTGGTAGCAGAGCGGGCGATTGTTGGATGTTCGCCATACGTGCGCTTTGCTGAAAGGAGGGCACAGGTTCTGCTGCTGCTCGACGGGACGCAGGTAACGATGGGGTGGTCGTGTTTCGGCAACGGGGCGAAACGCTTGCGGCGCGGGGGCAGGTCGGCGCAGGGCATCGCTGTAGGGCATAACGTGCGGCTCCGATAGTGGTGCTGGTGGTGGCTGCACCGCCCGCCGAATTTCATCACGGAGGACATCGCCTGTAGAATGTGTGCTTGCCGACGGAGCATCCAAGTGAAGCTGTCGCAGTTCTTCGCGAACAATGCTCCGCACAAGCTCTCGCAGCGCCTCATCCCCGGGACCTGGCAAGGACGTGCAGTAGTGAGCGGCCGCTACATTTGTCTGACGGCCTTATTGGGCACTCTGTTCCTGAAATGTACGTTTCATGCTCGTAGCTTCCTCAGCGAAGGCGGCGACGGTTCTCGGAGGGTCGCGCATGAGGCCAGCAAACAGCTGCTCCTTTACCCCACGCATTAGGTGCCACACCTTTGTAGCTTCGGGCATGGCCAGGTCGGCCCGATTGAAGAGGCGGGTCATGTCCTCAATAAACATGTCCACGCTCTCGTTGGACTGCTGTGACCTGGAGCGAAGGGAAATTTCAGCATCTTCCTTTCGCTCGTTCGAGCTGAATGTAGCGAGCAGTTCACGGCGAAAAGCTGCCCAGTTGGAAACGGATGCCTCGTGGTTCTCGAACCACGTTTTCGCCGAGTCTTGCAGTGCGAAATAAACATCAGCGTCCGCTCGTCGTCCCATTGGTTGAATGCAGCAACCCGGTCAAAACTGGCCAACCAATCTTCAACATCCTCAAACCGGTCGCCGTGGAAGGATGGTGGCGACCGAGGTGCGAGAAGGACGAACGGCGGGGCACTGCCAGAGTACTGACCTGTCTGGCTACAAGTGGTGGAAGTCATAGCTCGCACAAGCCTTGTCAATGGCTCGAACTCGGGTTGCAGGCCTCGTAGGCGACGGCTGGCTTTGTGGACAGGTGTGGCGTCCGCACGTCGGGGAGAAGCGTCAAGGATTTCGACGGGGTCAGCGTACATGGGATGGTACCCAGCACGGCTCCACGAAATGCCATCGACAAACGTAGCAAGAAGCGGGAAACACTGCCGTTTTCTAGGGCGAGGCTTGCCAAACCGCCGCGCTCATTCGAGACAGAAGAAGACGTTCGGCCATGCGCTTGGAGACAGGTTCGGCCACCAGGTGGCGCCGGCAGAGTGTCAGCAGTGTGGCAATATGCTGTGTTGGGAAAAAGCGAGTATTTGAGGATATTAAGCCAACAGTTACAACTTTTAATTTTTTTTTATTATCTCTCATCCTTGAAACATAGCGAGGCTTCTTTAAGTAGAAGTTTTTTATCGATTCTAGTTTTATTGTTGTAGATTTCATTCAAGAACTTTAATCTCAGTGTTTTCATCGCTGGGATAACGGTTTCCACCCCAGCGATTCTCGAATTTCGGAGCCCCTAACATGGAAATTTTAGTTCCTAGTTACAAATCTCGCGGCACCTTCTGTACTCGCTCTAATTTGTCTTTTAAAATATTCGTAAACGTATCTCAAGCCACGCATCCATATTCAAGAATTGGCCTAATATTTGGGATGATTGACCTTAAATTTGCTTTGAAATAGGCAGAGAAGGCGGGAGGCTTTGGCAGTTATAGTGTAAACGTGTGCAGTTCAATCCAATGTAACTGTAAACATGACTCCGAGATGCTTGACGCTGTCCTTTGTCTGAACAAAAGACTGATTTAAAATATTGTTTCTCTTACTTTTGTCTTTTTTTTCGATTGTAAACTGCATGTGGAAACATTTGGCTGTGTTGAGAGTAATTTTCCCGTTTTCGCAACATGCGCTCATCTTATCAACATCAGACTGCAGTACAAGAGTATCATTTGCGCTAGTGACAGGACAGTGAACCAAACATTCATCAGCGTACAGTGGAACCTGGGAATACTCTCTTGGTATATCATTCACAAAAATAAGCAATAACATTGGCCCAAGAACCGAGCCTTGCGGCACGCCCGGTACCATATCAACACATTGCAAAGTGACACCTTTATAAGTACTTGTTGCTTTAGTTAGTATAAATAATCTTGAATGCGGCCGAGAATTCCTGAAGGGATAATATAATAATAATTGGTTTAGGGGGAAAGGAAATGGCGCAGTATCCCTCTCATATATCGTTGGACACCTGAACCGTGCCGTAAGGGAAGGGATAATGGAGGGAGTGAAAGAAGAAAGTAAGAAAGAGTTGCTGTAGTGGAGGGCTCCGCAATAATTTCGACCACCTTGGGATCTTTAACGTGCACTGACATCGCACTTCACACAGGCGCCTTAGCCTTTTGCCTCCATGAAAACGCAGCCGCCGGGGGTGGGTTCAAACCCGGGAACTCCGGATCAGTAGCCGAGCGCTCTAACCATTGAGCCACTGCGGCGGGTCAGAAGGGACGCCTAAATATAATAATTTTAATAATATAATAATAATAAATATAATAAGTAATTAAAAAGTGTTTCGGTGTGCCGGGATGATATCAGGAGCTCACAACTCAGTAGTCTAAGCGCTCGTCTTAAATGACAATAACTTCTTCACTCCAGCTCAACAAAGCTTTCGTTCAGGTCTGTCTTGCACGACTCGGCTCACGGAATTCATACATGAGATTGCGTCAACTAGAGATAGCGGTGTTCAAATAGACGCGGTTTTCTTCGCTTCCGCAATGCTTTCGTCGAGACGAAAGCATTGCGGAAACCAAGAAACCCTCGTCTATATGAATACCGCTATCTTTACATACCGCAATATGTATGAATCCCGTGAGCCGAGTCGTGCAAGACAGACCTGAACAAAAGCTTTGTTGAGCTGGAGTGAAGAAGTTATTGTCATTTAAGACGAGCGCTTAGACTACTGAGTTGTGAGCTCCTGATATCATCCCGGCACACCGAAACACTTTTTTAATTACTTTGAATACCCTAAGTCGCTCACCCGAAGGCCTTATAGAGAGCAAAACTGGAGCGCAGTGGAACTGCGCTGGGATTTTAAGTCGATTAGCTGAACTAAAAGTATTCTTGAAAGTGACTTGTGTTCCAGTATTGGCCCTGTCAGAAGCTGGCCTGCCAAGCGGGAGATGTTTGACTGGATATGTCGCCCATAAAAACTGCAGCATAAAGTCATTTCCTGCAGGATGTGCTGCGCTTTACATAAGAAGGGAAATTCAACATGTTTCTCTAAGCGTTGCCGATCTTTGAAGGAATGACATTGAGGTAGCGGCTGTGAGAATACAGCTCGGCTCTCGAACCCTTTCTATGGCATCCGTATACGTGTCTCCGCGGAAGAAGGTAGCATTGGATTTGTTTCTACAGCAGCTCTGCTACCGCTGCCCAGCACCTAGAATCATCTGCGGTGATTTCAACGCCCATCATGCCATCTGGGGTGAGAGGAACACGGATTCTCGTGGACGCAAACTCGTACACGTTATCGGCAGTTTGGACCTGTGTGTTGCCAATGGCAGAAGTCCCACTTTCTTCCGGCCTCCAGCCTCAGCGACAGCTATAGACCTGACACTGCATTCACCTGACGTTCGCGTGAGTTGGTCAACCGCGCCTGACCGCATAGGAAGTTAACACTACCCGATTTTTGTGTTTGCTGCCGACTTTCGTATGCATGGTCCTAAAATTAGCAACGTGGTGAACTGGGACAAGTACAGAGAGCACCTAGAACGTGTTTCTGGTGTGATGGTGTTGACAAAATGATTTCTAGTAAGCTAGCAGCAACTACGGCGGTCAAGTTACCTGATCATTTTCCGGCCCTGGATTTAAAACTCAGGAACCTTTGCGCAGCGAGAAGAAGGGCGGAGCGCCACCTCGTGCGGAAGAAGAACGACAGGCAACTGAAGACGACCTTCAATAGGCCGAATTCTGCTATTAGACGGCACACGAACAAGCCGTACAGGTCGCAATGGGCCTCATTCTGCGCTAGTTTGACTGTGTTCTCACCGATAACGAGAATATGGCGAGTTATTGGCAGCCTTGCTGGAGAATCTCGCCCTTCGAAGCCTTTTGAAGCTCTTGCAATACGCAAGGAAAAATCTATCGCGTGCTTGGCAGAGGATTTTGCAGACGCACTCGTACGCGTTGATTCTGGAATAGATATATATACACCACCTGCTTCCTCCAGGTCTATCATGGACGTCCCGTTCACGCTTCGTGAGCTCCAGACTGCGCTCAGTGGCCTGCGGTGCCGGTGTGCACCAGGTCCCGACGGCATCACCAATCAAATGCTGAATAATCTGCCTTTGCAACTCAGAAAGGAGCTCCTCAACTTCATCAATCGAGTTTCGGAGACTGGCGATATTCCTCCGTCATGGAAGGTGGCACATGTAGTTCCAGTACTGAAGCCTGGCAAAGACATGACAGA
Source organism: Amblyomma americanum (assembly GCF_052857255.1). Lineage (NCBI taxonomy): Eukaryota > Metazoa > Arthropoda > Arachnida > Ixodida > Ixodidae > Amblyomma > Amblyomma americanum. The sequence continues at coordinate 206,168,942 of NC_135497.1, read as the reverse complement.
CCTTGCCTCGTATCGCCCTGTGTCATTGACCTCCTCTGTAGCTAAGTTGATGGAGAAGCTGGTAAATGAACGCTTATCGTGGTGGGTTGAGGACAGCAAGGCACTGCCAACATGTATGAAACGATTCCGCCGAGGTCTTAGTGCCCAAGATAGCGTCTTAGACTTGGTCAGTCACATTGAACACCACAGAGCTTACGGCCTTTTCACCTTAGCCATTTTTCTTGACGTTGCGAAAGCTTACGACAGCGTGCTTCAGAGCTCAATTCTAAACAGTTTGCAAGACATGGGCATACAGGGCCATATGTTAAGTTTCATTTACAAGTTTATAAGTGATCGCGCGGTTCGTGTACGGTTAGGGAGTACGTTAAGCACCGAAAGGGTTCTATCACGAGGTGTGCCTCAAGGAAGTGTTCTTTCCCCCACGCTCTTTGACGTCGCAATGGCTGGCCTTCCCGATTCGTTGAAAAAGAGTTGCAGGCAAGTGCGTATGTCACTTTATGCTGACGGCATCTGTATTTGGATTACTGGCTACCAACACAAGAGATTAGCCCTGATAGCTCAACAGGCTCTACTTTCGGCACAAGCTTACCTTCAAGGTGTGGGGTTGTCTCTGTCAGTGGAAAAATCCGGCTTTGTTCTGTTTCCAGGTGCAGGAAGACGTCAAGCGCGGTTCAAGATAGACCTCGGTCACTCTTGCATCCGTCAATTCAACCATACGCGTTTCTTGGGCGTCAATATTGACTCCCGTCTACAGTGGCGAAAAGCTGTAGGCGCGATTGTTTCATCTATATCTTCTCGTCTCAACGTGATCCGTAGAATTGCACGTGACCAATGGGGAAACCATCCTTCTTCAATGGTCAAACTTCATGAAGCGCTGGTGGTCAGTCGCATAATGTATCAATTACCTTTAATTTCCCCCTCGGCATCACAACTTGAACGTCTCGAAGTTGTCCATAGTAAGGGCCTAAGAAGAGCCATTGGAGTTCCCCAGGCGGCTGCGAATAAGGCAGTACTTCATGAGTCCCTATCGAAACCTCTTAGCCTTATCGCTTCTCAGAGGCTACTAATGCATTTTGGCCGCCTAGGAGAGACGGTAGCTGGGCGATCCCTTCTCCAGCGGCTCTGCAAGAGATATTAATCGAAGCGCCTACTTGGCACTTAATACTCTTAGTTCTTTAGGCCTTAACGTCCGAAGGCAAAGGAAACGGTTGAAACCCCCCTGGTCTTTTCCGACCCTCGACTGTAAGGTCACAATTCCCCATGTGAGCGCAAAGAGCAGCTCTCCTTTGGCAGCAACGCGTTCGCTTGTACTTGAACACTTGGAAACAGAGTATGCCTGCCATCTTGAAATTTTCACGGATGGTTCTGTGGACAAGGTCAAACAAGCTAGCGCAGCGGCTTTTTACATTCCTTCTTTGGACTGTAAGTGGTCCGTACGATGTACTGCTGTCGTATCCTCCACAACGGCTGAAAGTGTTGCTATTGAGGCTTCTTTACGGAAGTTAGGGTCTTGTCCGGCTCAACCTGTTGTCATCCTAACAGATTCAAAATCTGTCCTTCAGAGGTTACAGCGCGGATTCCCCACTGACGCCTTGTCTATAAGCTCTCTGCGCTTGGAGCAGAATCTGCACAGCAGAGGCTTGACTATACATTTCCAATGGGTGCCCTCTCACATAGGTGTCAACGGTAATGAGGTGGCAGACAATCTCGCCCATAAAGCTCTCTCAAGGATTCCATCAAAAAAGTACCTCAAGATTGAAAAACTCTCTGCAGGAAACCGGTGCTCGATCACTTCAGTACCCTGTGGAGTGCGTCCCACAAACAATGTGTGACCAAGGGACTGAAAAGATCTCAGGCGATCCTTCTACATCGAATTCGCATGGCCTCTGCTCGCACTCCTGCATGGATGCATAAGACCGGCATAGCATCGTCTCCGCTCTGCTCTTTATGTGGTGTGTGCGGGTACATCGAACATTATATTATGTACTGCCCAGAGTACAACGCGGAAAGGCATGTGATGTGTGCTTCCTTCAAGAAGACAGGAACCCGCCACAGCACAGTTCAGGACATTGTCCACCCGAGTGGAAACCAGACATGCAGAAGGGAGGCTGCTCGCCTTCTTTTAACATTTCTGCAGGACACGGATCATGTTTCTAAATGGTGACAGCAGGAACGTACTATGGCCTACTGTGATGGAATGTGTGCGTACATGGTGTCTTCCGGAGTGGACTACGTTATACTGTGAGTGAATGTGTATATGGATTGTGGCACTACAATGGCCTATGTTCTACTGTGACTGAATATGTGCATAGATGGTGACTTCTGGAGTGGACTGTGATGTGGACTGCGTGGATTGATTGTGTGCATAGATGTTGACTACGGGAGAGAATGTGTGCTATTATGAGAGAATGTGCGCATAGCGGTGTAGATGCGAGAGGCTTCAGGACATTGTTAATATAGAAGGAACGCTACGTTGGAGCAATTGCCGGCAGATAAAGCAAGGCTAACCCCACCTGTAGCATTCAACACCTCAACTCATCCTCAACTCAAAGCTGGAAAAAGGGTAAATATTCTGGACGTGTCCAGAATGTTTCCAGGATACATATCCAGCATTCTGGATATGTCCAGAATACTGGCATCGCAAAGTACGTTGGAGTTCTTGTATTTCATCTCTACTGAAAGTCTACCGCCGCGGCTAGAATTCGAACCGGCGACGTTTTGGTTCAGTTGCCGAACGCCTGCAGAGGCGGCAGGAAACAGTAAAGGAAGTGCGAAAATTTTGTGGATATGAAACGAATAGAATGCAGTATTTTGCAAAAAATTTACCTTTTTACCATGCGCATCAGTTTGACTAGTATTTTAAGTCGTTAATCAAGCGAGTAATGCCACCAGAGTCAGGGACACGTCGAAAAATAATTAAACTTGAAAATATTGTGGCCAGCTGTGTCATATGCCAAAACAAACACAAAATCGCATTGACTGCACACAGGGCAGCCTGACAGGTCAGAGAGCTCGTTTACCGCACTTTGTTTTTATACCATAGGATTCCATTTATTTTTGTCTATCACGCAACGGGAAAAGCAACATATTTTGATAAAAGTCACCCATCACATGCTCAAGAGGTTTCGTAAGCTCGACATCAGCACATGTGTAAACACGTCATCATCCAACACCACCCTGTACCTTAGCGCTCTCTAATAGTCTGTCCGCTGGTGAGGGAACCTTTGGCTAATGCGTAAACAGAGTCCTTGCGAGCTAGATCCAAGGCTCTGTAGTGGACGCTTGCGGTCGATAAAAGAAACTGCTTTTTTTAACAATAGCAAGTTTTTCTTCAGCCTTGAGTTAGTGGAAACCTTGAATGTACTCCGGGGCAAACGTTTCCTGCACTGAATTGACAGAACCGAGCTCGTCATCGTGATATGTACTCTCAGATTGCTTAGGGAAGTTTATCTAAAGAAATGCGCACCTTCAAATCAAACTGGAGGTCGCAGTGCTCGCTAACGCCCAACAAATACTGTGCACGGGAAACAAAGATGGAGTAGTGGTTAAAATAAGGTTTAATACGTTAACGGAATGACTTGAACATCGCGTCTGTTGAGAGAGAGAGAGAGAAAGACAAACGGAAAGGCAGGGAGGTTAACTAGGCAGCGCCCGGTATGCTACCCTACACGTGGGAAGGGGAACAGAGGGAGAGATAGAAAAGGGAAAGAACAAAGGGAGATGAACACTTTTCCACATGTCCGTTGGCTATTACTTGCAGGGTACACAGGACACACACTGATAGTTTACAGCCTTGTACTCAGTTCTGAGGCCTTCAAGAACTTGAAAAGCGCTTTCAAAGCTGTCCTCTGCGATGAAGGCTTACTCCAAGGACCCAGAATCTTGGCTTCAGTACGGGGCCGAGGATCTAAACGGCGGAGTGTTGCAGCCAGGAGTGCACGCTCACGCTGAAACCGAGGGCAGTTACAAAGAAGGTGTTCTATTGTTTCGTCGCACCCACAGATCTCACACGCAAGAGAATCTACCATTGCGATTAAGTGCGAGTACGCGTTTATAAACGCCACTCCTAGCCACAGGCGACACAACAGCGCCGCATCGCAGCGGGAGAGGCCGGGTGGAGGATTGAATTGAAGTAAGGGGTCTAGGCGGTGCAGACGGCATGTGGAGTTGCCAATAGAAGACCATGGCGCTAAAATCTCTCTTCGGTCATGCATTCGCAGATGCCTCGCTGCGTCGGCTCTTGTGAACGGCATCTGGAGAATTTTGGCACTGCCGTGAGCCGCTCGAGGTGCAGCGTCAGCTGCGTCGCTTCTGACAATGCCAGAGTGTCCCGGTATTCACTGGAAGACGATGTCATGATCCCCTTCCTGCGCCTGGTGTTGGATATGTCTTAATTCAGCTACGAGTTGATCGTGATCGCCATGGCGTAAAGCAGAATTAAGACACTGTAAGGCTGCTTTTGAGTCGCAGAACACAGCCCATTTGTGGGGTGTTTGTGCACCGATGTACTGCACAGCCGCAGGAAGAGCGGCCAATTCTGACCCGGTGGAGGTTGTCCAATGCTAAGTTTGCTGGATAATGCAGGTCGGTCGCCCAGGAATGACCACGGCGTAGGTTCAACTTGTACCTGCAACGAAACCATCTGTATACACATGAGTAGGTAGAGTGTCAACTGTTTAATGGCCGGTGTCGATAAGTTCGATTTTTTTGTTATGCCCGGAATTGTAAGGTGCACGCATGGCTCCCGCAGACACCACAGCGCAGAGGAAGGCCGTGCTGCCGGGGTGAACTGTCATGGGATGGACGACTGGTGGGCTGCTATAACCTTTGAAAACGCTGCGTTTCATCTTTGATCCGCCACTTACACAAGGTGGTGCTGGGGAATCCTTGTTAGATGCCGTATGTGGATCCGCAGGGTGTCAAGGGTTATATACGTCGAGATTGGGTAGTCCTGGGCGATTGCAATGGTAGCAACTGTTGATGCGCTGCGAGCGCATCAACAGCGCGTCTGTTTAAGTGCGTGTGGAGTAAGCTAATGTAACTGTTCAAAGGGCATTCTGAAGAGATAGTAGGAAGGCCGGGTGTATCTTCCGAATTGTAGAGGGTAAATTGAAATTTTTAGTGCAGAGAAAGACCGTGAAGGAAACTGTAACGTGAGAATACTTTGGTGAAGGTCCTTAAGGAACGTTTTAATGTGGGAAAGCACTTGTAGCCAGATGAGCGTCACGTTGAAGAGATTGTCTTGTGTTGAACGTATGCAGACACACACTAATTCCAAAGCTCCAGAGGATTCTATAGAGAAGAGCTCTGTCTTGATTTTGCGGACGTCAGTGCTCACTTCACCAGTTACGTATAGCTTATGGTCAAATCAAAAGAAAGAAGCATAAAGAAGGTGATATTCCCGGATTCAACCAGCCATTTTCTTCTATAGAAATGCCTGAATAAATACGAGTATATCTGCACAGCATGTGTTGATCAGTTATGACAATAGCTGGCGTTTGCTGATCATGCTGCGGACGTTATAACGCGAGAAGCGGAACTCCTTTGTTTTTCGGTCTATATTTAAAGTCTGATGGCCGAAAACGAACACCACTCGTGCCTGAAGAAGGAGGGGTATTAGCTTTATTGCTAGGACAAAACTTGCCGCAAGCGATCTCGCACACCTCATTAGTTGCGAAGCAATACACGTAACATTTCTGGTTAGCCTGCGGCTTTATAAAGCTAAGTACGAATGCTGCCCTCTATGCCTGCCGAATTTTATGAGCTTTTGTGGCTAAAGGTGCGTGACTGGGAAAACATTCCTGCTAAGCTAACATCCTGATTACTTAAACATGCCACACCGAGATAAGATGTCCTGTTTTGAGTTAGAAGAAGCAAAACTTCCTACCGTTGGTTGTGATTTAACATATGTTGATATTAGTACAAGACATCAAGTATATGGTAAATTTTAGTTATTTTACACATGCTTAGTTTTTTGCTCTTTCGTTCAAAGCTTCGACGTGCGTCCATGAAGCAAATTTAATTTCACTGCTTCTTGTGCGGCTGGACAACCGAGACATTCTAAGGTTCAGTTGTTCTATTGAAAATACAAGACCAGAAATTTCAACTGGTGCTGGATGACTTCCAGACTTTCAGCGAAAGTGCCCAGCAGAAACAGCTCTCTGTGTGAGATAAAAGCTGCCTAAATGCTCTGGAGTCGATCTCTTTATCCAGCTGCTCACGTAGCTTCCAATAGGTGCCATAGGGAACTAAAGAAACAGGGCCTATAAGCGTAAGGTTGCATCTTCACTTACTGCCAAGGACTTTAGTTTCTGACAAAGAGCCGCGTGGTAGTGCCCTCAACTCGTGTGAACAAAATAAGTCTTTTATTTACGTCTGTGTTCGCTGTTATTTTTTGTGACAGGTTCAGAGCTTTCTGTATTTCGCGACAGGCGAACGGAAAGGTACCAGCCAAGGCGCAGTTCATGTTGACATTGTTGAAATGTGTGTCAGTGACGAGCTGGAGTTAATGAGATATAAAACAGTGTTGTGTGCCGCAGGCCGCAGGCCTCAGCCGAAGTTTTTGTTCTTTGTACAACGAAAAACGCGTTAGTGTAGAAAATGGAGCAACTATTAGTTCACTTTGCTAAGAAGAGAGTTGAGCAGCCACTATGTATTTATTTTCTGAAGGTGATGGACGTTGAAGGTGGAAGGAAAAGAGCATATTGTGGGGCAACAGATAAGGACACAAGAAAAATTTCTGCAATACGAGGCAGAATTTTTCTGTCGAAGGAAGGAACTTGGTAGAAGAAGTCGTCTCATGGGTACAGAGGACGCATGCAATGCTGGCGCACCAATACCGTAGCTAGTGCGCTGCCGAGGCTCTGGGCAATTGTTCTAACCAAGATTTATTCTTTTTTATATCGTGGAAGAAGGACGTTATAGACATCGGCACCATTTTTCGGGATGACCCACCAGCGAGCCGGTTTACTTGTTCCCGCCCATCGCCCGGCAAATATCTTTTTTGCCGCACATGAGAGACCTCTGACGCGTCCCAGTAGCCATCAGATTCAAATACGTATGCGCACCAGCTTAATGAAATGTCGCTGTTTATGGGCTCTGTCGGATGAAGTTATCGGTATGGGTTGAATCAATGGCTATCACCCAAACTCACAACAAGCATCACCACGGATAAGCAACAGGCAGCGGTGAAAACTGTTCTTGGGACGCACAATATATAGATGGATTTCGAACAAATGTGTGCGCGATGAAGCTCCCAAGATTTTTTGGAAAATATGGTGTCTGTTTATTCCTAATTTGACTCGTCAATTTGGCGCGTGACTGAAATAGTTGCAGAGGAGTGTGGTGTTATTTGTGATGCGCTCGTAGAGCTGTACAGGCTTTCGACCGAAGCATTGACACATACAAATAGAGCATAAAACGTGCTCATACCATTAAGAGCTTGGCAGCGACTACATATCACGGCTCTGCAACTCTTCTGGCAACCTGTGAACTGCCTATAAACTTGTGAAAAGCATGATGGCTAGACATAAATTAATAAAACACGCAACAGAATTACGAAAAACCCTACTCCTTCACTTCCATCGCAGAGGGTATCATTTCTCGGCCGCGTTAATTTTTTTTTCAAGTTTTTGATGTGCTTCGGGTAATTGAATGACGTTATCTCATGAAATATTACGTCTTGGACACTTCCCGCGAGAAATAAAAAAGTATAAAGAAAAGCCTCATTTTCTTTTCTTTTTCCACTTAACTTCGAGCGGGTGATCACGGCTGGGAGAAGAAGCATTTCCCTAATTATTACGCTTGGAAAGATTTGGCCTCGTCTTGAGACGCTTCACTTATGATTAACGTGGCGAGATGGGGGATGCGCTCAGCCGTGGATCACCACCGCGATGCACTGACAGCTCGCTCACTCTCCCAGAGTTCCAAGGCATTTTTTCGCGTCTCCCTTCCGCACTTACGTGCTCGCGAAGACTCCACTTTCCGCTAGGCCGCGAATTTTCATGAACGTAAATGGAAGCTGGCGGGGGACCGCAGTTAAACTCTTCTTGCATCAACTTTAAGAGAAATATTACGCTTGTGTTCTTGGTGGGCTTTAGCGCGTTGCTTAAATAGCGTAGTAAGACCGAGATGTCCTGTTTTAATTTTTTAGGAGGTTAACGAACTTTTTCTTAATAAATTGTCCTAATGGTGGCCTACGCATTTTGCTGCAGATTCCTCGTGCATGCGACCTACTAAAACTTTTTCTAAGTCGAGTGCATGTAAGAAAATTGAAAACTAAACATTTCTATAGAATTACCTGTCTGGTTAGATCTTGTAATGGAGACGTGTCATAGTTTATTATAAAAATGTAAGAAAATTGCGCGCCATACATCGAATAAGTTATTGAGCAGCAACAGGAAACGTAAACGCGTATATTAGATCGGTAGATAGCAAGTGTGCTTGAAGGTGATATGAAGTTAAAGTTCACTGTACAAATAAACAAATAATAAGAAAACGTCCAAACCTGACCACAAAGGAAAATCAATTAACTTAAAGTGAGAGCATCTTCATACACATATCACCGCGTGAGGTTAAATTATAAGCGTTCAGTTGTGTTTTTTTTTACATGACATACATAAAACATGACTACCAAGAATACTAGTAAAAAAAAGGTGAGTATTTATCTCTGCCTTGACCTCTAGCCGTTATTAACATATATATTCCTTTCGAAAATGCAGATTTAAAGCTAGTTTTTTTGTCGGTGACAAAGTTTTAATCGATGTCTTTGTATTAGAAAACCATTTATCTTGCGCTCAGCTCGGAGATTTCCTCGTGACGTAAAGAGACAAGAAAAGTTGCTGTAAACGAAGTCAAACTAAAATCACATCGTAACACCAGCGCTGTATGGGTTGCTCTTATCCGAGTTCAGATGCAGTGTTAGAGGAGAACAAAAATTTTTCGGTCGGCGGCAAGAGAACAGGACGCAGTTTATTCTGCCACCCTTCACACAATTCTTGTTATAAAACAACTTAACTCGTCCGTAACCTATGGTCGACCTTCTTCAAGTTCGCGCAATGCCCACTTGATCTGTGCGCAGAAACACCCTGTATTATGTCGTCTATGTCGGCTTATCATGTATGTTTCCGCAGAAGCCTGTGGAACAGAAGGATATAGAAGGCTAAACTTTTCGACCATTTCCAGTGCACGTAGCAAACATTGCTGCTTCTCCAAGTCACCATTAATTCTAAAAATATGCGCTATCTTTTCAGTAACTAAGTGAATAGGGGTTTTAGCCCCTAAGTGAGCATGTAGGGCTCAAAGCATTCACAATATACTATGTTCTTCGCTCAAGTAGGGAAGCATTTTTATATAAGTGATTACTATAAAACTACAGATAGGTTTGCAATTCAATGGTCTAAACGAATATAAATAAAAATCCTCGTCGGGTATTGAAGTCAAGGGTTTTCTCGTCACATTTACCGCATATGTTATAAACAAAAGCAATGTTGTCTCTTTATTTGTCATTAACAATAATGGCGCCATAACACATATTCCAATGTCAACCCACTTCCTTGAAAATCCGATTATTTTGCTTGTGGTACATCATCCAAAGTCTTAACTGCAAAAGTAATTTAAACTAATGATCATGGTCTCGGCTTCAGGTCTGCATCATCTGTAATCACCATTGCATTGCCGTTGCCTTTTCACAGTGCTGAGTTCGCACTTTCTTAAAGAGCTGTGCTCCACCAGAAAAGTGCAGGCATGTGTTTTAGTAGTAAGATTACGCCGTGGAAAAAATATACGGAAGAACAAACAACGTCAGTATGTTTTCCATACATTGGAAAGGATATTTCTTGGATAAAAAATGTCTATCTTGCTTTATGAAAAGTTTTTCTTGTGCTTTTTTTTTCATTATTTAAAGAAACAAAAAAAAGATTTCAGAGCTTCATTGCCTACTGCATGTAATTCAGCACCGCACACTAACCTTTTCACTGCCTTCAGCCTCATGTAGCCCTATATTTCTTTAAAAAATTACGGACAGGATCACAAATGTACAGTAAACTCTACAATTATGTCTTATCGTGACCGCAGCAAAATGTTTTATTTTTTTTTCTGGGATCCTCCTCCCAATTAATTTTTTGTTTCTTCTGGTAGAAAATTCTTCTGCACGAAAAATTTACCACCTTACATGCAGTTACCTCGCAATAAAAAAAAAGCTGAGCACAGACCTGCTTTAAAACGTTTCATTTCGCATAATTTTCATGCCAGGTATATAAACTTCGGTTTACGGCTACACGTTCCCGAAATAAATGGATCACTTTTTTTTCTTCTTGCCCTTCCAGGCATTAAGGTAGGCGCAGTGTCTTCCAAGAACCAAATGGGAGACGGGTGGGTTCGCTTCTCGCTGCTTTCTCGGCTTTTCTGCTTTGTGCTTATATTCCTTTCTTAGGAACGAAGTTACGACTTCTCGTTTACGACCTGAAATGGACAGCTGAGCGCAGCGGCGAGACCTTCACGAAAGACGCGAACATCGCGAAAAGACATCGCTAGTGAGATTTCCCGACGTAAACTTGGAATGACGGGTCCAGGAAAGTGGGGGCGAACCGAGATATTGTTTTCTTGCTTGTGCTTTCGGCAGGTTTCATATTCCCGCGTGGCTGACCACGAGATGCCCATCGCCTCGATGTCATTTAAGATCCGCGTCGATTTTAACCCGATATTCTCGGTCCGCGCGCCAGCCTGAGCTTGCATCCTGGCTGCCCAAGGAAAGAAATAGAAATATGGAAAATAGATTGGTGATGGCCTTTATGGTCGTCCCTTCGCAACGTCTATGAAATACGTCCACCTTGAAACGCGACAAAGACATAAGTTTACCGGCTATAGCCTGTGAGGACGACTGCACCCTATGGTGTACTTTACAACTTCCAGCGCTCTTTTTTTTTTTTGCTTGGGAGGGCTCGTATTCAACTCGATATGACCACGAATGCGGACGGCCTGGCTTCGTGGTGAAAAATGCCTTTTATGTTTTGCACCTGCGCTGCGCTTTGTGCCGTCACCTGCTTTACATAAAAAAAAATGTTACCTGAACTTAAATGTGGTAGCGCCAATCCATGCAACTTTTTGTTAGATATTAGGCGTCTAAAAATTCATGGAGCTGACTGTTTTTCATTACATCCGTACGAGGCAGTCACATGTGTGTGTTTTCAGATGTCAAAAAGCTATAGCTCATCAACAAAGCGAACCAGTGAGAATCCACTGAGACACATACAACTGTTACAGGTTGATGCAAGCAATCTCTGGGATTGCACTTGAACGAGCATGTGGTCCCGCACTCTGCAAAGTTTTGTTTGCGCGTGGCGCGCGGTGCGCTTAACGCATAGCCGCGCTGCACTCTGTCACGCTACCCCCTTGGTTGTCTTATAGTGCTTGTTCCGAGTGCCGCTCGAAAGAGCTCCACCGATCGGAGTTCTTCGAGAGTGGAGTGAGCTGCCACATTTCATTTCCGCAGCGCGGTGACGGTGTTTGAAGGCACCGCACTGGAGTTTAGAGCGCTTCAGCCCAGCACATGCTACACGTATATCCCTGCATTCTGCGGCGTTGCCTCTGTTGTTGATTTGATCGAGCACAGGGTTTTTCTAGGAGCGAAGGAAGTGTGTAAGATTCTCTTGCTGCATGAGTTATTCAGAAAGGCATTCATAAAACTTTAACTTGCCCTCACCTCCCTAAATAAAACAAGGAAATTGATTGGGGAAATACACGGTGCGCGAGGTCTTCGCGCCTTAGAATAGCCGCCTTGTATCCTGCCTCGCACGATCTTCCTTGAGTGCACTGCTTTGTTTTCTATACAAAACATCTGAAGGATTTCCGAAATGTTGCTGAACCGGGTGCTAGACATTTGTTATAAGCGTTTCAACGCATTTCGACTTCGTTCGAAAGCACCCACTCACTTCGGGGCAGAAGACTCTGCTCTCTTCCTCACTGTTCAACACGGGTTCCTGCATATCTTCCTGGTCCGCGATATTGCAGCACACCTGCGCCGATGTGTTCCCAGCGTGAAAAGGCGCACTGAAAGCATCCGCGTCGATCGCCTCTTCTTCGGCGCTGTCATGACGACCGACCGTGCCTCTGCTGATTGCACAGCGGTGGTCCTGGGCTGGCTGCAGTGTAGCACTTCCCGGGCGCCCTGCATGCCGATGACGGGGTCGCCAGCCCTGGACACGCCGTCCTCGGACCAGTAGACGACCTCCCAATGATTCATGTGTGACCAGCTCCCACAGAGCGTGGCAATAATTGACCGCGCTGTCACGGGCACGTGTGGTCCACGCTGGATGTGTCGCCTGTTTCGCTTTTTCTTATTTTATCTTGTCACTATACGCGTGCTCGGCTTTTAGTGCATCGTCCCGGAAGCGGAGTATTATCTTGTCCTATTTGCCTGCCGCGCTTCTATTAGAGTTATTCCGGCTCTGTGGCGAGCGCAGTAAGTCTTGATTTCTTTGTTTTTATTTCTTTTTATCTGGCGGTTTGAAAAGCAGTCAGCGTGCAATGACGGAGTGCATATTAATGAAACAAGTGACTGCGAAGTGGAAAACCAATATAGGTTATTTTACCCTTATTATCTGTCTCAAAATTTTCGCTAAATACCCCTTTGCGGCGACCCTGGGTCCGCCTGAAACGACAACACGGTGCAGTGTCCCGTTGCAAATGGCCTAAGAGAGGCTGAACGAAATGTACTGTTTATCGCAGCCCTTCCACGGAACGTGTATCCCTGTCTACTTTTATGGACGTGACCGAATGAGGGGTGTCTCTTTTATGGCCTCATTTAACGTAATCGATTTCAAGCACGCTCCATACGCGGTCATTTGTCACAGAGAGAATCGTTTCTAGTTGGCTTATTAACATAACGTTAACCGCTAATACGTCCCCGTTATCCTCCGGGCCTTTTTTAAAGTAAACAAGAAAAAATGACATGGTATGTTATGTTGTGTTTAACGACCTGAAGCTGCACATGGAATATGGGAGGGATCACAGTGGTAGGCTTCGGACTAGTTTCGACCTCCCAGGGTCCTTTTTAAACGCGTACTGATATCGCACAGCACACCGGCGTTCAGCATTTCTTTTGCATCGAAATGGATAAAATCGATACATTCTTATAGAAAAAAAAATGAACATTAAGAAAATAGTTACAGAGAAATACTTGCTTGGGGAAAGCACTCAATGTCAGGTAAGGGGATCTACAGTACATCATGACTGTGGTCACCTATACATGCGATGTTTTCCTTTCTTTTCTTTTTTTGTTCATTGTGCCTTTGAAGAATTTATAAATTCTCATGTGCCGGCTTTAACCGCTCGCTGAAAGGGTGCTGATTGCGTGGAGGCCTAGAAACTGGTAAAGTCATGCCGCCATACTTATTGGGGATGTTGTTAGGGAGATGGTGGGACGCGAAACTTTCACGGCTAGGCCCATCGAGCTTTTATTTCCTTTATCTTCCCTTCCGATTTTCCCTTCATCTTCTTTCATCGCTTCCACGTCTATAGCATTCCTGCTTGGTTATTTATTTAGTTTTTTTTTTACTCAACAGAAACCGGCGCGAGTGCGACATCATGGGGGAGAAAGCTGTCACATACGCTTTGTGGATCATGTAGTTTCGGGCTCCAACCAGGATGCGGGCTTGTTGCTTGCAGATTAATTCATGATAACCTTGCATTATAGAGAGCCTTTGTTCACGTGTCAAAGTACGCACAGTGTCAAACGAAGGATTTTGATTAATCTTTTCCCTCTGCTTCATCATTTAAACTTTCATGCTTGACAACCAATGTCAGTGGGTGCCAGCCAAGGTACTTTCACGCTCTCGCGCAATCTCACAGCTGCCGCTCAAACGTGCACCCTCCAGACTCGTCGGACAATAAAATGAAGAGAGCACACTTACACCAAGAGGGGCGAAGGCACAACGGGAATGCTGCTGTACGTCGCCTCGTGAAAGATTACGGTAAACGTCACGCAGATAGCTGATGAGGGCAATGCGCACGAAAAAGCATCGTTATATTACTTTACCTTAGCAACAACACGCGAAATCATACTTGCACTTGTAGAATAAGTGGTCTCCTTTTCTATTGTTATATTCAAGCTCGAGAAAACGCACGAGTCACACACGAAACGGCACTTGTACGGAAAACGTTTTTTTTTTTTTTTGCACTCACTCACAGAAATCGCGTAAGCAACGACTTCACCTTTACGTCAGTTCCGCTTTCAAAGTTCAACAAGAACACTGTCTTGCGCATGCTTCAACAACGTACCTATAAGAGCGATATAAGAATTGCTGTATCTTCGTACCTGAAAGGAAAATCAGCACTGCTGCAGCATTATACTAGTACGTTGGAATGCACTTCTTGAGTAAAATTAATTCTTCAAATCAAAAGACTCCGTGGTGGCTCCGTGGTTATCGTGCTCGGCTACTGTCCCGAAAGACGCGGGTTTGATCCCGACCGCGGCGGTTGCATTTTGATAAACGCTAAGTGCTAGATGCCCGCGTACTGTGCGATAGTAGGGCGCGTTAACGAATTCCAGGTGGTCCGAAATTTTCGGAGTCCTCCACTACGGCGTCCCTCATAGCCTGACTCACTTTGGGACGTCAAATCCCATAAACCAAATTCCTGAAATGAAAGCTGTCGACTACAACATGTTGCCAGGCTGCTTATTTAAAAGCTTATGCTATCTAAATTATGGCGGGCCACAACGATTCTCGGACGAGCGCTGCATACAATGAATACCATGTTTGTACACCGTACGTATGCCTGCTTTGCAAATTTTTATGACACTGTTGATGATGCTTCACGCAGATAACGTGAAGAACAGTGAAACACGAAAATTAGAAAGGCAGAGCATTGCAGATCTTGGTAGCATGAAATGCTGAAGTGTATCGAAAATTTACACAAAGCCCTGCAGCAGGAAGGCGTTTTTATTTTTTCTCTCAGTCAGTTACTGAACGGTGTACAGATCAGCTCGAATGCACTGAGATCAATACAAGGGGTCTAGTTACCTTAACGGGACAGGTTTGTGTTCTCTAATACTAGCTGCGCCGTTGTACTTCAGTTTTTTTTTTTTGCCGTGGTTTAGACAGGGAGAAGGTTCGCCACTCCTGCCTGATGGTTCCTTTACATATACATTATGTTACAGTTTGAAGCTCTGTAAGTTTCACGGTGCGTCGTCTGATTCGATCTCTGAAGGGGGCATGCTACATGTCAGTCGAAGCCAGTTGCCGGAAGAATAGAGAGTGGACATTTACTATCCGACTGAATTTCAAGGCATACCCGATCTGCCGAAAATAAAGCGCTTAGGCGAGTGCTCGACAGAACTCGGTCGGGTGAGGCGGGAGCATAGGGACTGATAGAAATAAGAATAAATGTCTACATGGATCATTTTGGGTCGTTCTTACTCGAGTTTGGGCTTATTTATTTGAATGGCCAAAATAAAGTATAGCAGTATATCACGAACATTGCATTTTAGCTGTCGTCAAAGAGGAAATGGAACCCTGTTCGGCTTCTGAAGGGGTGTGACGCGCAAGACCTTCACAAATTTAAGAAGCCTTGAGTGTCTGTGTGTGAGCATATTAGCTTTACAAGGCCGCTGCACCATACTGTGAATTTGCATTTGCATCACTGCATTGTATTCCGTTTAATTCTGACGCTCTGCTAACTTCCTTTAAGTTGCTGCATGAGTTTTCGCATTTTTGGTTTAAGGTTAACGTCGTATAAAGCGATGTTTGAAATAGGCTAGGGAATGCATACTTCTCCAGTTACTGTTGCGTCGATTAACGGTGCCTTTTTCATAACTATTTTCTGAGCGTTCAGTACATCTACCCCCTTGAAGGACGAGTGATCGCTTGGGGATGTATGTTGAATTGTTTCTCATCGATGTATTCTTTTTCACCTTTTGCCATTAGTAAGTTCAGCCATGATGGCCGACGCACCTGGGGACACTGATTTCCACCTACCACGACTGACTTCTTAGGCGTCAGCCGCTAAGGATAAAAGGGTGGAATAATGAAATGAGAAAAATGTAGTTACAATATAACGCCCCAGAGGTGTCATTTTGCCGAAGCAAACGACTTCTTTTTATCGTGCCAGTGCACTTTCCCGATGAGTGTATCTAGATAAGGAAATCCTACAACTGTATTTTATGGCGAACTGTGCTACAACAAAAATGAATTTTCACCCTTCCGCTTCTAGTTTTTCGTGAAAACTTGTGCATAATAGATGGTGGCTGCGGGCAATCGATGCACGTAAGAATAAAATCAACGTCCAAAATTCCCTGTGTATAGCCTTTTTAAGCATCACCTGCCTAGTAGCCTGCCTGGACCTATTACATTAGCCATAACGATCTTCGGCAAAGCTGCCCTTGCCCCGTTAAAATGAAACCAGCATAATTAGTTTGGCATTAGTGACCCTATTTTCTTTTTTTTTGCTTTGGGCGTGTATGTGGAAGTATTGTCTTCGAATTTCTTTGGGGCCGCCGATCAACCCCCCCTCCCCCCGCCGGTCATGCTTCCCAAGTTCTTCCCCACAGATTGCAAGCATGTGCACGATGGATGAATCTACGGGGCAGCGACATGCGAGACAAGCACGTGGCCGCCCCAGATAAGCGCGTCTTGTTGTCTGGACGCTGGCTGCTCTAAGGGCAGAAACAAGAACGTTTGGAAGCGGAAGGTTACCAGCTTTGACTACGAGCCCTCACGTACTGTGGGGATAGTTTGCTCTGCGTAATGAAGGCAAAATGTGAAAGAAAATGCGAAATGCCAATGCGAAAGATAAGAGGCAACAGGGCACTCGTCACGCATACACAAGATATCAGCGTGTCGCTGGTAGTTATTGAGCCGCCGCGCCGCTCACATCGGGGCTTCGGTGCCTGTCACGGCCCTTCCCGTGTAGGGTCGCTGCGCTCTGACGTCTTCCAGAAGTCGCCGTTTCTTGTAATGGTTTTTTTTCCTCGGTTCTGAAGTGCTTTGTTACGTTGTGCACGCAGAGTTCTTCCTTGTATCAAGCGCTTAATTTATTTTGAGTCGCGAGCAGGTTCTTGATCAAAAACAGGTGAGCAATCCGTGCTCCGCCAACTTTCCTCTTTAAATGTACCTTCACTAACGGCAGGCGAGGATTTTCCTATTCCCCCAACTTACTGATGCTCTTTTTCGTTTTTTTCTTTGCCCGAGCCAGACAGGCGTTACCAAATAGTGCGATAATTCAAATTCTTTAGGGGAATTTCCCAATGTGGAAGTAACTGGTGATCATCATCCACCGGCTTGCGTGGATGGTAATGATTTATTACGTGTCTATTTCATATATTATGAGGGGTATTCTTAAATCTCCCATCTCGGCTTCATTCAATGGTTTTTCACGGCTCTTAACTTTATACAAACTAGCTAGTGCGCCTTCCAGCCTAACTAAACGGAAAATTAGAAGACATTGCGGCGCTTTAAGTAAAAGTATAATGCCGATTGGGTTAGAATAAAGCGGCCAACGGAAATAAACGTTGTGATTTGCAGTATAGATGTTCGCACTATCGTGACGTTTGAAGCTGCACTCCCTTTAGTTAGTCATACCCAGCAATTATGGACAAAAGCATTTTTGAACGGGGAAACTGTATATGAACGCAACTTTTTCATATAATATAAGATTTCACTATAACAATCAATATATTCGCTGATCACCCTACGGCAGTCTTGTATTTCTTTTTCTATTCACAATTTTGCCGTCGTCAAAAGCGCTCCCCATTGGTTTTCTATGGCAGTCTTAACTGTTCGATGCGATCGATAAAAACATTTTAAAAGAAATATTTTGCTACATATCAGAATATTGGATCATTACCTTCAATATTTCCGCAACAGTGTCTCACAATTTGCCGGTTCTGAGAATTTTTGCCCGAGAAAGCTGGACTTGAGTGGGTCTCGGAAGTGAAATATGCTTGGTATGTGTTCGCAGTGAAACCACAGAGCGTGACCATCAGGGGCGCCCACGGACCCCTTTCGGCCAACTACCCGGCCGAAGTTGAGTGCGAGGCCCTGGGCTCGCGGCCCCCTGCCAACCTGACCTGGGACCTCGACGGCAAGGTGCTCACGTCCAGCGCCCTGGAAGGCGGGGGTGCTCGGTCTGGAGCCGCCGCCAACGACGTCAGCGTCAGCGTGGTGCGGTTCACGCCGTCGCCTCGTCACAACGGGCGGCCGCTTCGCTGCCGCGCGGCCAACCCCGAGATGCCGGACGACGTCATCGAAGACTCCTGGACGCTGGACGTGCACTGTGAGTCGTAGGACAGCGGAACACGTGCATGCGATGTTGTCCTGTCTCGCTCGCTAACTCGTCGACAAGCTCACAGTGAAAAAGGGCACGTTACGCAAGGGCCCTCAGCAGAAGAGACGGATGGATGTGTACCGGGTTTCTGCCGTTGCTTTTTTTTTTTTTACGCGCTGACTCAAATATTGTATACATGCACTGACCTCAGGTGTCTGCTCAGCTACGACTGTCCTTTGCTTAGTACTCTTTCTACCTCTAGCATTTTTCAAAACGTAGCTGTAATTCTTGAAAGAGCGAGATATCCGGCAATCAGTTCACCATATCTGTCTTCGTTAATCGGGGAAGGCATACAACTTGAAAGATTCGTGATTGGCACGCGCATTTCTGCATCCCGAAGCTGTACGTGGGCTATGAGGTGCGCCGTAATATGGAGTGCTCCGGTATAATTTCGACCACCTATAGGGTTCTTTTACATGCAGTGACATGGTACAGCGTGCGCTAGTTTTCGCATTTCGTCTCTATTGAAATACAGCCGCAATTGCTCCCAGCTACCTTGGATTCAGCATCCAAACGTCGTAGCCAGTCGCAAACCGTGGCGGCTAAAGCTTGAAGGAATCAAGTAGCCTGTATTTCTGCGGCGATTATATCTAGCTGATGCAAGTTTACCGTTGTACGGAAAGGTCACGAGGGGACATAGTGCCCCCTGCTGCACCTCCTAATTGAGCCTGACAATGCTCCGAAGCGTTCACTCTGTTAATCGCGCACATTACTTTGAAAGGGCACGTCCACATGGCTGCTCCTGCATTCTTTCACGAAAAGTTTAGGGCTCGTTGAGTGGGTGCCCGAAATAGTGGGTGAGAGATTCTTGTACTCGTAATGCAGCATGTATTTCGTGCGAACCATAAAGCCCGTCTATCCGCGGTGGCTCAGTGGTTACGTCGCTTGGTGGCTGACCCGAAGGACGACGCGGGTTCGATCCAGGCCGCGGCGGTCGCATTTCGATGGAAGCGAAGTGCTGGAGGCCCGTGTGCTTTGCGTTGTCAGTGCACATTAAAGAGCCCCAGGTGGTCGAAATTATCTGCAGCCCTCTACTACAGTGCCCCTCATAGCCTGAGTCGCCTTGGTACGTTAAAGCCCATAAAACCATACAACGTAACGCCCGTCATATAAAAAGCGACAAATTTCTCGCCATAGCTGCCCTGGAAATCGCCATGTCCGAGTCTGCAAGGCTCTTCTTGAATAAATTATTGGGAATGTCCCTGTATACACTGTATTTATTGCTTGAAATAAGCTATATAGAGTACCTTATGAACTCCTAATGCGCAGAAGGTCATACTTCGCAGTAAAGCGCGCTGATCGTCTCTGACGCTCGCCGATAGCAGTTTTTACTGCGGTGGTGTAGCAGGTAACGGAAAATACTAACGATATGCACCCGCAAAAATGCAGTATCAGTGTTGCCTTATTGTGCGGTATTTTACTAGAATTCTACACATGTAGGGCGTTTGAAGAAATAAAACGCGCACAGAGTTGTTTAGTGGTTTGGTATGAGAGGTTAATTCGATTCATGCACTTGAACACGTCTAGCTAAGCTTGAATATGTCCGAGGTATTTGTTAGCGCACTTGCCAAAGTAGAGTTAAAAAACAACTCTTACACCCCTGGAACTCCCCAACCCCATCCGCCTTTCTGATGCTAAAGAAACTATTGTCTTAATTTCTTGCAGCGTGTGTTGGCAGGCTGCCACCCAAATATGAATAGAACATTCAGAGCTCGCACTACCCGTTGCTTATATGTGTCTATCCGCATGTGCACGCCTTCGTGTTCACTACCCTTGAATAGCCAACAAAAGTTTCAAATAAACCTAACGGTTGCTTCGAGGCCCATGCATACACTTATACACGACCGGGCCTTATTCCGATGTTATCTTCGGGGTACAAAAAAGTTAGCACGCATTTTTTTCAACGCTTTTGGTACAATGCACTCTAATTACAGAATATCAGCTAAGTTCATTCATCTCCTCGAAGATTTCTTCAATAAACGAAAAAATAATAAAACAATGCCTTGTGTCATGCGACGGGAGCAAATTAGATTACCGAGTTTGAAAACGCGGGATGCAATTTTAGCGGCCACAGCGGGCGAGCGAAATTTGTTTTCAGTGGGCCCCGATGTACCGCCACATTTTGACTCTCCGCACTCTGTCGGGGGAAATTCAAACTCGATGCCGCGCCTTGTCCACATTATTACAAGCCGAGCTAACACGCATTCCTCCACCAAAAGCGGGCCGCAAACGAACTCCTTCGTCCAGCTGTCAAGCCCAATGGAGCGCATAAGCTGCGAAAACGAGTTTCTCCGGAGCGCAGACACTGCCTGGTGGCGGCCGAGAAAAGAGCGACCCGTATTTTCTTGCCGGCGAAATTCGCGCAGAAGCAGTGCGAGTGGGAACGTTAGCGTCGCTGATTGCGTGGCTGCCTGAGACCTGATCAAGAGTGGAGGCGGGCCGTTCGGAGCCTAGCTTCTCATTTGTTGCCCCGATGTCATTCGAAGCTAGCAAATTCCGGTTCTTGGAATGGAAAGCTCCCACCGTACGACACAGCGCCCGTTTCCATCGGGCTGTGTCATCAAGCGCGCTGTTCATTTTACGTGACCTCGGAAAAAAGGAAGGCAACTTTTTATTTTTTGAGAGCGCATGGCCTTTGACGCCGAAAGTTGGCCAGCGCACACAGACGTTCTCCTGTCAGAAAGAAGGCGTTTGTCTCTTCTCTCATTTTGCCGCTTTGCGGCTTCCCTGATAAATGCAGTACTTCAAATTTTGCGCGGCCTTCGTCATCACGTAAGCACACAGTATGATGGTGAGTATTCACAACATATAGTCCCATTCCTAGGCGGTGCGTGCTTTGGCCCCGTCACTATAATGAATGATTATGAAGAGACATGTTTGCACGGGAACAGTGCCAGTGTATATCCTATCTGGCCATAATAATTCTAGGATAACATTAGTTGAGGCTGAAATCTGGCGAATATGTAAACATTCATTGGGCGTCAGTAGCGCTAACAAAAAGGGGACGTACAGACGGAAACACATGCAGCGCTTGTCTGTTTCCGTCTACATCCCGTCTTTGTTCACGCTATTGAGGCACAAGGATTGCATTAGTACACGCCGAACTGAACTCAACTTCCTTTGCACTCATCACTAATGTTAAGCCTCGTTACTTTTGGAAGAGCCTTAGTTTGTCTTGGTAAACATGAGTCAGTATGTGTGTGCGTGCGTGCGCGCGGGAAGGGGGGGGGGGGTGTTGCACTCGCTTGCTTTATCACTTAAGCGACCGAGTGTGAGTCAGCGAGCAAGCCAACGAGTGATTTGTGAATTAACTAGTAAATGACTCTGGAAGTGAATAAGTCAGTGAGCAAGCGCGCGAGTAAAAGTGTGTGAATTAATTAATTAATTAATCAAGTGAGTGAGTGAGGAAGGGAGGGAGGGAGGGAGGGAGGGAGGGAGGGAGGGAGGGAGAGAGGGATAGAGCGAGCAAGTCAGTAAGTGAGGGAATGAGCGAGTGAGTGAATAAGTGAGCAAGCGAATGAGCAAGTAGTCAGTGAGCGAGCGAATGTGAGTGAATGAGCGAGCAAGTGAATAGGTGAGTGTGTGAATGAGCTAGCGAATGAATGTGTGAATGAATGAGTGAGTGAGTAAAGGAACGAGAGTTCTCAAGTAATCGTGCTCGAGTGAGTATTTAATCATGCTTTATGGCACGAAACCACAGCGCTTGAGTGGTCTGCTCAAAATCTGCGACTACTGGCTAGAGCCACACTGCGTTTCATAAATAATTGCGAGTGGAGAGAAGTGCGCCATAAACGCGGCGCGTGACTGCTGTGGCGTGCGGGACCAAATTGCATTTAGCGCGTGGTACGGAAACGACGGTGTACAATTACTGGGATTACGGCGACAGGAACAGTCCTCACTTCCGGATGCTATAAGACTGCTAGTGTGTTTTTCGTAACACCAGGGAACGTCTTTTATAGTGCCCGCCCGTGTTGGAACCAAACAACGCCGCTGCTTCCGGATTCAGTCCAGAGACGGTACGCGGCTCCCTGCAAAAGGCAGCATTTCAGTTCATCGCGATGGAGTTACCTGCCGCGGTGGCTGAGTGGTTAAGGCGCTTGTCTACTGTGCCGGAGTCCCCGGATTCGAACCGGACCGTGGCGGCTGCGTTTCGATGGAGGCGAAACGCAAAAGGCGCCCGTGTGCTGTGCGATGTCAGTGCACGTTAAAGATCCCCAGGTGGTCGTAATTATTCCAGAGATCTCCAAAATGGGCACCTCTTTCTTTCTTTCTTCTCTCACTTCCACCTTCTTTCCTTTCTTTCCTTACGGCGGGGTTCCGGTGTCCATCGAGATATGTGAGACAGTTACTACGTCATTTCAGTGCCTCAAAAAAAGACCAACCGCTAGGCAGTTTCACCGCAGATGTACTCTTTTTTTTTCTTTTTTTTCCATGCAGCCCTTTCAGAGCTCAATTGGGTGACTTCGTCACAGTTGCGTTGAAACCTCTGAGTGCCGCGGTTCTCACCAGAAGTGCTCCCAAATAGACAGTGGTGGCGCTCCGAAAGGAATACACTGACGACTAAACCACGAAATATACAGCAATAGGATATAAATGTGGGCGTCTGTGGTTGTGCTTCACGGAATGAAGGAACGCAAAAGGCGGAGGGCAAATGAAAAGCCGCAAATCGTTCTAGCTCTAATCCTCAGCTGATTTCTGTTGGCAAAAATGCGACGACTATAACTCGAAGCTGGATAATAAATCCAAAAACTGCGAAAATCGTGGTAGACATAGCGCCGCATGGCTTCGGTGAACAAGATCAAAATCTCAGAAAGGCGAAAGCTCTTTATTGGAGTGGTACACAGTTGTTGTTGTTAGCCTATCAAAAGATGGCACATACCCACACTGGGGGATCGGCCAAGAATCGGGTGGCTGTTCACCTGAACGCAGTTAATAAAAAGGAAAAAGCACGTGGGAGCGCAACACCGGTGAATTCTTCCTCATGAACATAAAAGGGATGAGTGTTTTGATTTCATACTTGTAAGAAGAATAATAAACAGAGGGATTAAATAATAATGATTAATTCAAAATGTAATAATTGATAGAAAAAATTTTGGAACACTTAGCAAGGCAGTCGGTGAGATTCTATCAGGAAATTTAGAACAGCGGTACAAACAGATCTGTGGCTGAACCCAAATGTGGTGGCGCCAAATGATAGCAAGAGAGGGCTGCTCAAACTAAGGCCCAGATGCTGGAAGGGCTCCTCCAGCAACCATTTTCTCAGAGAGTTGAATCGGCGACAATACAGCCAAAAATGTTCTATAGATTCAGGCTCACGGCAAAATGCACAAAGGGGAGAGAGCGCCAAACCCGACCTGTGTAAATAGAAATTTAGAGGGGGGATGCGGAAGCGCAGCCTCGTCAGTGATACTTCAAGCTGCCGAGAGCAACAAATTTTCCTGTTCCAATAATATTTAAGGTGTTCATAATCCGCCGATGTTAAAAGTGTTGTGTCTTGCGTGCTTAAAAACGCACGTCGCTGAAATCTAGATGCTGTAATATAGGCTGTAGCCGGGATGATTGGCAACACGAGGCCGCTGAGGGAAGCCTTTGCGAGATTGTCAGCAATCTCATTTACTGCCACACTGCTGTGACCGGGAACCCATACTAAATGAACAAGGCTCAAATGCGGAGGAAGTAGGGATAAGAAAGTTGTTAAAATGGGACCGTCAACATGTGCAGCGAGGGACGAACACAAAGATAAGGAATCAGTGATTACTGCAACTGCTGTAATAGAGGGGTCTAGCTTGCGTAGAGCAAGTACAACTGCTAGAAACTATGCTTGAAAAATAGGGGTGAAATCTGGAAGTCCCAGTGAAAAGGACCAGTCTAAATGCGAGAAAATATTCCCACACCTGCTTTTTCATCGCATTGCGATGCATCAGTGGCTATTGCTATATCTGTAGGTAGGGTCCTCAGATGATCTTCTAGTAGACCATTTAGAATACTCGGTGGCAAATGTTTTGCATTTTTTGGGAATATGTCGTCGAAAACAATGTGGATAGCGGGCCCATTGCTAAGCGCATTTGCACAAACACTACCTGAGGTGAATTGAAACGAGACCAGGGGACACCAAAAAAGGAGGTCGGCTGACAACAGAAAATGCTTTGGGAACGGTGGAAATGGGATTCATAGATCCTGAGGTAAGTTTGCGCAGTTAAAAATTGAAGTCGTGACAAGAGAGGCGGAATGCGGGCTTCAAGGTACAGCACATTGGTAGCCACAAATTTCGGAAGGCCGAGGCACATGCGAAGTACTTCCCTCTCTAAAAGGAAGAGAGGACGAAGTTTATATGTAGCCGAACCTGAAAACAACGCTGATCCAAATTCTAAAATTGGCCTGACATACATTATGTAGATCATTAATAGCGCATCTCTGCGCATGCCGTACCGGTGATTACATTATCTCCGTAACATGTCCACGGCACGAGCCCCTTTCACCGCGACATGGTCAATGTGAGGTCGCCAGGTTAGTTTGTTGTCATAAATGACCCCTAGGTATTTTAGGGATTGAACCTGTGGTATTATTTTTAACTGGCAAGTGAGAGAGACCACTACAAGAGTGTATAGAGGGAAAACAAGGGTGGCGCACTTGCCAACATTTAACTTCAGGTGTAATGCGCTGAACCAGTGCTCAAGTGTATTCAAATATGACTGCAACAGACCATACAGGGAATGTATATCCGGCGCAGCAGCAAAAAACGCAATGTCATCCGCATAGACCTAAGTGCGTACATGGCGGTGGAGAGGAATTGAGCTCAACAGAATATTAAAAAGCACATGAGAAAGAACAGCTCCTTGCGGTACACCTCGCGTTTGTCTGTACCTCTCTGAATGAACACCATTATGGACGCAAAAGAATTCCCTGTTATAAAGAAATGCAGATATCCATGCAACTATATAATATGGAAATTGAAGAGACTGTAGCCTATGTATCAGGATGGAGTGTTCTACACTGTCGTAAGCTTTGGCGACGTCTGACGTAACCAAAGCCGCGACCAGGCGTTGACGACGAGCAAGGAGAATTCTGCTCTCAAGATCAGCATGTACATTTCATATCGAACACCGTGGCCGGAAACCGAGTTGGCACGGGCTGAGTATAGTTTTGCGGTCCACAATGGCTGACACCCGAATTAGTAACACCATTTCTATCAACTTTAACATGTCTGATGTTAAAGAAATTGGCCTAATAGTATCCAATTCATAGTCTCCACCCTGATTTTTAAGTAAAGGGATCACCTTGGACAGCTTCCACTCAGAAGGTATCCAGGCGTGTTTGAGAGAGTACTTAGAAAACATAGCGCAAAAAGGACACGGACGACACAGAAGTGGACAGGGCAGGCGCTAACTTGCAACTTTATATTTCGAAAAGCCACCACGTCTGTGTCGTCCGTGTCCTTTTTGCGCTATGTTTTCTAAGAACTGTTACCAACTAGCCCAAACCAAGCTTCTGTTGAGAGAGTAGTTTGTTAGGTGCAATAAGGAGTTGGGAGACTCTTCAAAGAGAATCTTGAGCATCTTTGTAGTAACACCATCAGGACCAGGAGCAGCAGCTGGCAATCTCTGGACAACTTGTGAAAGTTCTGATAGATTTAGTTGTGAGGCATTATCATTTGGCACGACTGGTGCAAACAACATTGGACGCAATGGTAGTAAAGACGAGAACCGCTTTTGAAGGCCTGTGACAATTAAATCAACCACCTGGATAGCTTCTTCAGGTGACATAACTAATGACTGAAAATTATGAGAGGACATGAGCTGTTTCCTAGACCGTAGAAAACCGAATAGTGCACGTCGGTTGCCCGCCTTTGAAAGATAATCGAAGTGTTCTGAGTCATATTTTTTCTTCGCGCGAGAAACTGTTCGTTAAAAGGTGCCTTCAATAAATTTATAATCACTCCAGTTATTCGGGCATTGGTACACAGAGTGTGTGTTTACAGCGGCACCTGATGCTTCGTTTTTCTTTGCGGCCTGGGTGATTTGCTGCGTCGGCCAATTCTTTCTTTTGTTGATGAAAACAAATGTGCTGAAAAATGTTTGAAATCTGCATGACTGGCAACGCAAAGCAAGCCCGCCGTCTCGATTGTTGGCCATGTAGCGTACCTGCTTCCTGCAGGGATGATTAATGAATCAATCAGAATATAAGATACACTGCACTGTAAACAAGAATCAACCCAAATGGGAGTTTAAATGGTTGGCGCCACCCTTTATACTCCATATGCGGGAGCATATACTCCATCAATATGGAGTAAAAATGTGCTAAATAACCTCTTTTACTCCTCGCACTAAATAACGGAATATAAAGGAGGATTCTCCTCCTTATAACTCCCATTTTAAATGGAGTTCCTTGGTCTCAATGCGCCCCAAGTCCCAAATGGAGTAAGTCAACACCATTTCGTGTCATCCGCCGCGCCACCTAGCGTCTCGGCTGCTTCTGGTCAGTCGTCTGATAATGGCGGTGAGTGACGACCCCCTGATTGCTATCGTCGCTGGATCTCTCCTCACTTCTTCGCCTTCACGGGCGCCTGCCGCGGTACAAGATATCGGCTTGTCGCCGTTTTCCGTTACAGTAAGCTATATAATTGTAGTCTTCTTGAGAAGCCTCCAGTGCTCTAACCATACCTGACCTTCTTTTGTTAGTGTCGCCACCCCGTTAGAGCCTCCGCTTAGGCCTAATTCTCACAGCTTTTTTCATTGTGGGTCTCGCGGTGCGTTGCAGCAGGTTACAATGCGTTGAGTGGCCATGAAACTGCTGAGTTGCAACGCTGAGCTCTTGATTGAGCTGATGAGGCTACATTTTTCCTCAGTCATACTGACATGCCAAGCCTTAAATAAGTGAATATGAAAGCAAACACTGCCATACCAAACTACCTTGAGGGGCGTTTTCATTTTCAATTCATTCTGCTCTAGATTTTAGTCAAATATAGCGTGGTGCAGACAGTGAAAACTGCCCCGCGACTCCTTTTCAGATCTCAACTATTGATTCTAATGCTATATCCCTTTATCTACGAACATAGCCAAGCAAACGATCTCGTACAGCAAAAACAGACGACACCTGCCGCCTCCACACTTTTAACAAAAAAACGCCTAAATGGGAGTGAATGGCTTGTCCTCTAGCGCACACCCAAAAACAGGTTTTATTTACTCCATATAAATGCCGCATTTTATTTACTCCCTTATACAAGGGAGTTATTTAGGAGTACAAGGGAGTAATTTTTTTTACTATCCACTCAAATGGTGCCCAAAATGGCGGGCAGCGTGTTTATTCATCCTCATCCAGGCTCATTCTTACAGCAGTGCCAGAAACGGGCAGTAGCTGCGGGGGCCGTCGGCAACCCAACTTGGAAAACTGCGCTGCCCTAATGTGACCCCGCGTCAGGCGTTCTTTTCGCCGTCTGCAAGCCCAGCGGAGACGGTAGGAGTCGTCTGCTTTTGCTGCACAAGCTTTTTTGGTTGGCTGTGTTCGTAGATAAAGGGATGCAGCTTTAGAATCAATAGTTCAAAACTTAGAAGGAGTCGCGGAGAAGTTTTCACGCTCATGCACCACGCTATATTTGACTGAAAACCAGAGCATAATAAGTTAAAAATGAAAACACCCCTGAAGGCACTTTGGTAGGGCAGTGTTTGCTTTCATATTCACTTCAAGGCTTGGCATTTCAATATCACCGAGGAAAAATGTAGCCTCCTCAGCTCAATCAAGAGCTCAGCGTTGAAAATATGTTCCATCACAGTTCCATGTTATGCAGAGCACTATAATCTGCTGCAACACACCGCGAGAACCACAATGAAAAAAAAAAAGCTGCGAGAATTAGGCCTAACCAGCGGCTGTAACGGAGTGGCGACACAAAGAAAAGAAGGTCGGGTATGGTTAGAGCACTGCAGGATTCACAAGAGTAGTTCAATTATGTAGCTTACTGTAGCGGAAAACGGCGACATGCCGATACCTTGTACCGCGGCAGGCGCCCTTGAAGGCGCAGAAGTGAGCAGAGATCTAGCGACGATCGTAAATAGGGGGTCGGCACTCACCGCCATTATCAGACGACTGAACAGAAGCAGACGAGACGCTAGGTGGCGGGGCGGATGGTGCAAAATGGTGTTTTTTAACTCCATTCGGTACTTAGGGTGCCTTGCGAACAAGAAACTTCATATAAAAATGGGTGTTACAAGGAGGAGAATCCTCCTCTGTACCACCTTATTTAGTGCAAGGGAGTTAAATAGGTAATTTACCACATTTTTACTCCATATTGGTGGAGTAAATGTTTTAGCATATAGAGTATAAATGGTGGCGGCAACCATTTAAACTCCCACTTGGGTTGATTCTTGTTTAGAGTGCACCTACGCCGGCGCTGGGCTTGCAGACGGCGAAAAGAACGCGTGACGCGGGGTCACATTAGCGCACCGCAGTTTCCCTAGTTGAATTGCCGGCGGCCTCCGCAGCTACTGCCCGTTCTAACCGCTGGCACTGCTGTAAGAATGAGCCTGAATGAGTATGAATAAACACGACACAATTTTTGGGCTCCATTTCTGTAGGTAGTAAGAAATTACTCTCTTGTACTCCTAAATACCTCCGGTATATAAGGAAGTAAATAAAACACTCCATTTATATGGAGTAAATAAAACCTCTTTTTGGGTGTGCGCTAGACGACAAGCCATTTACTCCCATCTGGGCGTTTTTTTTGTTAACAGTGTGGCCGCTGTATGCAAAAACGCCAACAGTACCAGCAATACTTACGTACGAACAAGCGAAACAGTCCGCTCCATTTGAGTTTTTGTTACGCGTCCTCCTCGTCACAAGCATTGACAGATTCGCTTGAAGTATGGGGCCGTTGGGGAGGGGTATCTGGACGGAGCAGATGGTCAGTTATCAGTACAGAAATTTAGTGGCATTGTACAGGGTCGTCCGCTCTAGAATGTCGCTGCGTACTGCCGGCGCTCCGCGCAGCGCCTCTGGCGGGCGCCGTAAACACTACTGCTCAGGAGCAGTGAGAGCCGTAGGCAGGGCTTCGCGCGTCGTCTGCTACACTGCGCTCTGTATTGCGGTGAAGTTGGCGTCACCGCAATACAAACAGTAGCTCTGCAGCTGATGCTCAGCTGCTTGCTGAGCAACCATTTTTTGGCTGCTCAGCAAGTCGCCAAAGATTTAAATAATTTGCGGATCCTAGTGCTGCTGCAATAGTACAAAGCTTTGACTATTGCGTGTCGCGCATTTTCTCCGCAGTGTTATTTTAGGTTTGAACTTAACCAGGCAAGCAGAAGTTGAGAAGAATCGAATGTTGGGCGAGTTGGTGCCTTATCCGTGTTCATTCGTTCTGCCCGCTCTTGCGCCTTGTATCGTCGAGTCAAACAGAAGAATTTTCTACTTTTCTTGCAACAGGATAAAAGCAGCTGATAGGCTTCTCGGGAATCTTTTGTTTATAAAGTCAGAAAGGTTTCTCCGATTGCTCTACGCGGACGCAGTGCAAAATTGAAGCCCACTTCACCACAATACAGAGCGCACTGTAGCAGACGACGCGCCAAGCCCCGCCTACAGCTCTCACTGCTCTTGCGTAAGAGTGTCTAACGCCGCCCGCCAGAGGTGCTCCGTCGTACACTGGCCGTCACAGATACCTGTGCATAAGAAATGTTGGCACGAAATGAAGAAAGCGAACTAGAAAATTGACAAGCAAATATCTGGACAGCAGTCAAAGTTAAAGTCAAATTTATTTTTCTCCGAGAGGAAGAAAGGGGGCAACGGAAAAAAGCTGCGCATGCACAGCTTGACGAAGGCCGGCCCCCTTGGGTACAGTTCAGCAGCAATTTAAGAAAAATAAACAAAAGACGCTCAATGCGGCAACAAGCATTGAACAAGCAGTAGGGGGTCAAATCAGCAATTATCGGTTATGAAAAAGGTTAAAGAAACACAGAGGGCTCTGTGGAAAACAGGAATGCTGACGAAATCGGCACTGGGAACATACAGGATCTTTAAGCAGGAAATTGCCAAAGAAAATATCTATGATAATTGTTGGGGAAGGTCTTTGTTTTCTGAAGCCAGCACGGGAGTTTTGCGGACTAAGACATACAGAGTCAGGTACCACGAAATAGACACGTCGTGCGTTGCGTGCGGAGAGGAGGAGGAAACGGCTGAACACTTGATACTTTTCTGTAAAGGGCTTCACGCTACAGTGGAAAGCAGCGGGGCTGATTTATCCAAGGCATTGGGGTTTAAGGACAGGGAAGGGAAAGTAGATTTTAAGCGGGTAGAAGTAACCAAGCGAAGGTTATCTGACTGGCGGCTAAAATCAAGACAAGAGTAAAATTTCACAAGTCATGGCTAGGTGGCTTGAACCTCCGCCCGATTTAAAGGGGTTCAGCCTCATCCATCCATCCATCCATCCATCCATCCATCCATCCATCCATCCATCCATCCATCCATCCCTCCATCCCTCCCTCCCTCCCTCCCTCCCTCCCTCCCTCCCTCCCTCCCTCCCTCCCTCCCTCCGTCCGTCCGTCCGTCCGTCCGTCCGTCCGTCCGTCCGTCCGTCGATACATCCATCCATCCATCCATCCATCCATCCATCCATCCATCCATCCATCCATCCATCCATCCATCCATCCATCCATCCATCCATCCATCCATCCATCCATCCATCCATCCATCCATCCATCCATCCATCCATCCATCCATCCATCCATCCATCCATCCATCCAGCACGAAGCGACATTCGAATGGTGTCTTCGACTGGTCGCTTTAGATCGCTCTAAAACGCCCTGAGAGGCGACCACACATTCGGCTGGCCGAAACCGGACGCTTTGACTACATTCGGCTGGTTCTTTTTGAGTGCTCGCCTCCTGCTCAGAGCGCTCTGACGCGCTCCGAGAACAAAGGCTCCAAGATGAGTTCATGTGACAGGGCCACTTCCGCCATTTCGCGAAAGTGGTGCGAGGCCTCGGCGTCCCCTACGCGTAGGCAGAAGTAATTGTAGGCTTTCGACGCAACCACGCTGTTGTAGCGTCCTTGCTGTGTTTTGTTTTGCGGGTGCCGCGCTATGTGAGGCAAAATATCCAAGAGAAGCCGGATAACTACGCTTGGAACGCGTTCTGTGTTGCTGTCACATGACACCAGCGATTCCTGCAGTAGCTCAGACGAGGACGACAGTGCTATACGCAAGGCGACGTTCGAAAAATGAGCGTCCCGTGGGACGGCGAGCCGGGGTAGCCATCGATACAGGCTAAGCTGTGACCGCGATGCAGACTGTGTGCGACCACGTGCGGCTAAAGCTAAGGGACTTTACTTGCGGCTACTGTGCACATCGGCAGGGGTGCCGCGTTCCGGAAGTTACGTCCTCCTTCTGCCTCCTGCGCTTCCGCTCTAAAACCTCGCTGACCATTGGGCTTGACTAGTCTCCCTATGCGCTCACAACAAGAGCGGCTCCCACTCTGCCAAATCCTAACCGGATCGCGGAGCGACTAGTCGAACATGTCATAACTAAGAGTGGGCGACCCTGTACAACAGATTGTGAAAGATAAGGTGTGAGTGAGATAAGTGCATTGCTCAGTGCTATATGTGCCTTGCTGGACGGAGTGATAACACCTGTAACAATTTACACGTCGTACACTGGCCGTCACAGTGAACTTCCTTATTTATTAATTTTGCGCCGCTGATGTTGAAGAAACGATACAACCAAAGTAACACAGTCGTTCAATTCGGACGCAGCGCACTATTTAAAACAGAGCACGAACGAAGATTTTTTTAAAGCTGTAGCGCCCATTGCGCAACGCCAACATCGATAAACTTCGTGAAAACCCGTGCACTTTAAGCCCCTGAATTTAACCACTCTCGGGTATCAATTAAAAAGTCACGCCGGTAAAGATAAAAGCCCGCAAACAGGATTAACGCGAGGTGTTCTTCGACTACAGTGCCTGCCCTATGCCTCAGAAAAACAGCGAACGCCGAATGCAGTTCTTTTTTTACATTTTGGAATCGGGGGCAGCGCGCATAGCCAGACGAGGTGCGCGAGTTTCATGCGTATGGGCAACCTGCCGCTGCCAAGGTGGCACTGCAATTGTTCCATTCGGTGACTCAAAACTGTTTTTGTCAGCCGCTTGGGCCGCTGCAAGCGCGAGAACACATTCTGCGCGATTAGATACCCGCGTTTGGCTGACAGCATTCATTGCCTAGCTTCCCTCGGCGTAGCCCAGATAGCTGACGCACGGCACGTGCGCCTTCGACAGAGCGCGGAGGCTCACGCCAATAAGCGCCTGAAGGTGGTGCGGAAAAATTCTAAGAGTACTACCCAAAACTGCTTGCTCTTCTCGCTAGGCAGTGTGTTATGGCGCTGCAATCGGCTTAGCGAACTTCAGCGCAAGTTCCCCATAGGAAGCGAGACTTGTTCACCGCCAGAGCTCTCTTTGTGTTGAGTACGCTCGAAGGTATTCGAAGTAAAAAATTCGGAGAGCAGCAGCATGGTGACGTGGCGTCAGAGCGTTCTCTTCCGCTGCGCGAGTGCAACGTGGCAGAACAAGCGACGCTTCTTTCCGCTCCTCTTCGTGCGGTCGGCATCGGACGCAGTCGACGAGCGAATTATCCCGCCGCATTCGCTGCGGATGCCTCTTCACGCAGAAAGCGCGGAGACAGCGGCGCAGCACTTTGCGCCTGCTCGCATGGCCTGTCGTCATCGTCGCCTTGTTGCCTGCGAAGCCGTGTTTGCGCTCTTCTTTCCGCCACGGGCTTCAGACGATGCGCGGCTTCGTTGAGAAAAGCTGAGCAGCGAAGCGCTCGCCGCCGCCAGCCCTGGCCAAACACGCGGCGGCGCCGCCGCACGGCTTGGGAGGCACGCAAACGAAGCCGCGAGCAGCCAGCGAATCAGTCAAAGACAGGCCCGTGTCAAAGTGCGGCCCGTCGGCGGCGGCGCGCAGCCAGTGAGAGTCCCAGGAGAGCGCACAGCAAGGGCGCATCATAATCCGCCGCCAGCCAAGGACCATCCATCTCCGGGCCTGGATTATTCTGAGAGGCGTTGTCGGCGTCGGCCTGCGAGCGCGCGTGAGATTAAACACGCTCGCACCTTTAGCGCGTCGGGGCGCCGCGCATGCTTTCTTGCGCTGGCCGGGAGAGGAGGCCCGATGCCGCCGGTCGGCTGGCCGAAGCAAGAACAAAAAGCATGGAAAGATAAACGAACGAATAAAAGACGAAGTGCGCTAATACCTGGTGGCCGGCGGAGGCTGGGCGCGCTAATACCCGAACGTGATTTTAGTGGCTCTCATAACGCGGCGGCCCTGATTGAGGGTTGCTTCTGCAGCCACCCAAAAAGCGCCGTACACGAAAGTTGTTTTCACATTATAATTGAGTGGTACGCCGGCTTCCAAACTCGAAGCTTTAAGCGAAGTGGCCCATCGTCCTAACCAGATTTATTGTAATTCTTCCGTCTTCGCTGCCTCTTACCAAGGCAAACGCGCCGGTGTGGCAAACAATGAGGCTTGGTGCGACATGTGCCCTCAATAAGAAGTTTAGAAAGCTGCAACTTGATTGCTGTAACGGCGACAAAGCTTCGGTGAATTTTGATGTTTTTAAAGTTCTTAACGATGTGGAAATCCTAGCTTTTCACTCGGCGGAAGGACTTTTAGAAAAGAAGTCGGAAGCGCACACTGGCAATTTTCGCGGAGTAACCGATCGCACACACTGGCGAATGGTTGGTCGTTACTTACAGCTTACTCAGCCGCTAATAGAGATGCACTCACAAGGGACCAAGGCCATAACGTAACGAAAATGCAAAGACAGCGCTTGTCCGCTAAATGATGAATGGGGATCAGCTTTAAAGTCAGTTATTAAAGGATTTTAGAGCTGACTTTGTTTTCGCTAAACCGTACTGGCGCGAAAAGAGAGAGACAACACACACAAGAAAGGACTGGGCGCCAACTTCCAACTAAGTTTATTCATTCACACGAGCAGGCGAAAAGTTACGAGCGAGAACGATGCAAAGGGTGACGTAAAAAAGGCACACGTGCCAAAAGGGGACAAAGCAATGATTACAACATTGACAATGACCCACTAAGAAGACCAATCTCTTCTTCTGACGGCGACAGAGATGGCTTGCTTATGCTGATATGGTCCCTCTGCTTGGTGTAATAGTCTTTATTTCACGTTTATAATCTGTATTTAGACCTTGCAATTAATTTTGTGTTTTCAAAACAGGGACAGCATTTGCAGTTTTTGCAGTAAGTGGACATGTGGCTGCATAACTATTTTTTATAGCAATCTTGCGCTGCCTCACTCTTTTATTAAAGCACTGACCTTTCTGGCCGATATATT
>NC_135497.1:206096492-206134198 GCF_052857255.1 Amblyomma americanum | reverse complement strand
AGTTTTATTAGTTCAATGATTGTTGTATACATATATTCTTCTTGTACAGCTAAGGTCTGTACGTATGCAGAAAAAAAAGGTGAACGCATCCAAGCTTAACATTTCAACCTTTCAAATAGCAAATGTTTGAGAAAATTATTTGCTCTTTGTCCTCAGAAAATAATCTGTAAGTACGTCATATTCGGTTTATATATCGCTTAATATCCACACCACGTAAAGAATAATGCGACCGTCCCTGTCGTCACTTTGCGTCTTCTTCGTTCCTTGTTTTGCGGGTGCGCAATGTTTCATGAGACGAGGATTCGTGCTTATGCCCTAAGTGGAGATTAGTTTTTTACAGCCATAAATAACTATATGACAAGTTTCTCCGGAATAAACGGCCTAGTATGTCGGAGTGACCTACTCTCTCTCATCATCTAGAGACAATGCAGTTCAACCCGTAAGCAGGTGACAGTTGTTCAGGAGCAGGCAACAAATATGCGCCTTTCCACAGACATATCGTTTCAGTGCAGGCCATTTATAGCAACTCTTGGCCGCTAGGACTTCTTATCTCGCATAAGTGATGGCTTCTTCACGTAGACGAACGTTTTTTTATTGGTTCTACTTCCTTCTTCTTTGATCATTTACATACGTCATTTCCCTCTTGCGGACAGAAAATCAGGACTAGAACTGCATAGGTCTAATATCATTACCCATTTCTTCATATAGTATAACGCGACATCAGATGTAGCCTCAAGTGTGAATTCAGAAAACAGGAAATTAAATTAACGTGGCTATATAAAGTAAACCAATGACGCGCAGTGCAACGGCGTTAATGCTTAAGGCTTTTTGTTAATGTTTGAATGAAGCGGATAAAATTTATTTCCCAAGTAGATCAGATCTCAACGAAATGGGAACATTGCCAAGAAGAGAATACAATTTTTCTCCTTTTTGCATTCTGCTACACCGCATAACTATTGTATTCGTAGGAGAGTATATTTTTATCTTTCCAGTGCTTACCTGCGGCGTAGAAGCCTGGAGGCTAATGACAAGGTTTGAAATTAAAATTATGACAACGTAACAAGCTATGGAAAGGAGAGTAAGGGTAACAGCAAGGGGCCAACGCGCCCCGTACCCTTGAGGAGTTCCAAGTTGCGATTGTTGAGTTCCGATTGCTCAGTTCCTTCCGGAACTCGGCAGTAAAGGAGAACTCCCCTCACCTCTTCACCCCAGAATACAAACCTCGTCTCCGCTGCTTGCCATTGCTTCATCACTTTCTGGGGGAAAGTATACGGGTGGTTTTTGCGCAATGCCGAGCTGCCTATAGTTACGCAGCTAGCGGAGTTTCGAAGCTCGAAGCTGGGGAAAGAAAACCTCCCACTTTACTCGAACACAGTTCCGGCTGCAATCTTGAGGTAGTTACTTAGAGGTGCTGTTTGCAGATAAATTACTCGTCTTAAGTTTGTCCAAGTCGCTATTTGTTTTGTACACCATAACTTCACATAACACCATTACCATATCAAGCGGCAAGGCTTCTACAATATATCCGGCGGCACCGGGTCGACGATACTCACGATGTCGCATCTTCAATGCGCTCAAATACCTTCGATGCACTACGCTCAAAAGATAGGCTATGAGCCTGACTCTACCAGAAAACACTTTGAAAAAAAATAAACTGTTGCCGAAGGCACTGCACTGGTTGTCGTTGATGTGTGATAGCACCTGCGGGATCATCGCGGGCCGCTGTTTCTAACGCGGAACGTTCCTCCAACGGATTGTTAGCGTACTTTCGTTCTTGGTGCTTCAAAACACTCTCCAGCCGCCAAATGCTCAGGGGTGCATCTAGGTGCTGATTCTTGGCGGAATGCGCAAAACTGTTACTGCGGGCTGAGCCGCGCATGTTTCCGGTGTCCATACTGTCTTGCCCGTGACACACACCACGAGCCTTCCTATACTGATTCGTGGTTCCACGTCTCTGTAAGCAGGTGCGCAAAGCGATCGTTCACAACGGTCACGTCGAACTCGAAACACAGGCAGTCGCGGACGCCAGTCGTACCGACAAAAACGTTGGAGAAATGTTTTTCAAGCTATTTGTTGGCGCCCCCCCCCCCCCCCCCCCCCCCCCCCTATTTATCGGGTTTCCCGCTGCGCTATTCCCCCGCCCATGCAGGTCCCCGCTGGCACTGCGTCCGAGAGGCGTTGAATGGGAAGCTGCCAACACTGTGTACGCCTTTCGCGAGCCACCCGGTTACGTTTCGCCTGCACGCTAACGCAACTCACGTCGTTGCGGGTTCTCATTCGCAACGTCGCCGTCGTTTCGCCTCGGCACGCTTGCGTTCGAGAAATTCCACATCCGACGACGCCGCTTCCGCCTACGCGCCAGGCTTGCCTCGGCGGGCCGCCCGTTGTAAACGACCTTCGGAAAGGACGCTGAAATGCTTTCCACAAGCGCTTCTTCTTCTGGCGTGGTTTCGCTCTCCTCCGCCGCATTCCCAGCCTGCTGAAAGATACAGCACTAGCACGTGCCTGGTGTGAGGCCAGTGCACGTCCTAGACTCCCGGCTCTCAGCTGGTCGTATCCGACTGCCGCTATTTCGTTCTCGTCTTTTTTCAAGGATATGTGCTTGTGAATACCACCTGGGCCTTTACCGTCAGCAGTGGAGATCATGTCATTTATCTTTCTCCTTTTACTCTCCTCTTAATCCCCCTCGCTCTATCTCTCGTGTACGAGGAGGCTGTTGTCGGCTACGCGAAAGGGCCCGTAGTATGCCTAAAAAATTCCCGTCGAATTTGCAGCTGACGACTGCTTGCATGCACGAGCGAGGCAACAGCTTACTTCGTGCCAGATACACACGCCCTTTAGTTACTCCGCGAAAACGGACAGCTCAGTGTGTACGCAGCAGCAGTCATCATTGGAGGGCAAGGGCCTGGTAAAACGTCATAGACATTTTCTCTGTGCTAAAGCGAATGCTTGGGAGAAAAAGAAAAAGCGTGCGCATCGAATACTATTTTTGTGCTGCACGGAACAAGCAAGGTTTGTTTTGGTATATGGGGCTTAACGTCCCAAAGCGACTCAAGACTATGAGGGACGCCGTAGTGAAGGGCTCCGGAAATTTTGACCACCTGGAATTTTTTGAACGTGCACTGACATCGCACAGTACCACGGGCCTCTAGAATTTCGCCTCAATCGAAATTCGACCTCCGCGGCCGGGATAGAACCCGTGTCTTTCGGGTCAGCATCAGAGCGCCATAACCAACTGAGCCACCGCGGCGGCGGGAACAAGCAAGGATTACTTATCGAAAGCTATGTGGCCCCTATGAGCTCGAATGACTGATTCATCACGAGCTTCGTACATTGGACACTACTTGGGCTTTGGCACTGGCACACAAGTCACTGGTTGGCTAATTTCGCGATGGAACTGAAGGGGGTAAAGAATATTCTCGAACCATATAAGCTGGCTGGGTAAAGCGAATCACAGAAAGCAGGAACAGATTCATGATGCCGAGGGAAAATGTTTAGAGGAAGATGCGCTGTGAACTACATTGCGTCAGTTATAGCTGAGTCATTTGGGAAAGACGATAGGGTAATCGCCCCAAATGAGGGAGCAGCACAGGATAGCACAATAGAAAACAGCTTAGAACTGACCAATCTTAACTAGAAAAGGCCGAAGCAAATATTCCAAAATGCACGTCAGCAGGGATAGAATAAATTCCAATCAAGTTAATTAATGAACTTGGCCCCCAACAGGCAAGGAAGCGCTGATAAAAGCAGTGGAGGCAGTCATAACAAATAAGCAAATTCCGCACAGCTGGAAGCAGAATAAAATGATTTGATTTCTAAAGGGAAAGGCGATAAGACGAACATAAAATCCTTCCGACCAATTACGATAACATCAGTTATGTACAGGCTGGCGATGCAGGCGGTGAATTAAAAACTCAGTCATGGGTAGAAAGTAATAGAATACTCGGAGAACTTCAGAACGGGTTCAGAAGTGGTAGGCGCTTAGATGATAGTCTCTTCATGCTTACCCAGTGCATAGAAATAGCTAAGGCGGAAAGCAGACCTCTGTATTTAGCATTCCTGGGCATAAGTGGTGCATACGACAACGTGAAACAATGGAAACGCCTGTGCAACATATTAAAAGATGAAGGTATCGGTCATGAGGTAATTGATTTTCTACAGGAAATATATCGAGAAAAATAAAGTTGAAAGAACATGGGAAATAATTAGGAGTACGACAACTCTCGAGGTACACAAAGGATTAAGGCAAGGTTGTCTTCTATCACCGCTGATGTTCATGCTTTATGTGATAAGTATGGAAAGAAGGCTACAAGGAAGCAATATAGTCTATGATCTGTCGTACAGATTAGGCGAAAAGGTTGTTGAGCAACGACTACCGGGTTTAATGTATGCGGACGATATTGTACTGCTAGCAGATAGCCAGAAAGATTTGCAAACTCTGGTTAATTGCTGTGGAGATGAAGGAGACGCTCTAGGTTTCAGTTTTAGCGCAGCTAAGTCCGGTGTGATGATTTCCAATGATACAGCTGATCAGGAGCTTACAATACAAGGCCATGAAATACCCGAGTGGCCGAATACAAATATCTCGGTGTATGGGTAAACGAAGGGCAGATGTAGATGGAAAAGCACGAACAGTCTCTCGTAGCAAAAAGGCGAAGAGATGCCGGAATAATAAAACATAGCGCATTTAGGGGGGGGGGGGGGGGGTACAACAGGTATGAAGTACTGAGAAGTATTTGGAAAGGAATAATGGTGCCGGGGATTACTTTTGGGAATGCGGTTCTGTGCTTAAGGGCAGAAATTCAGTCGAGATTAGAATTAAATCAGAAAGCTGTTGGAAGATTAGCACTAGGTGCCCACGGGAAACCCACAACGAGGCAGTACAGGGGGATATGGGCTGGGCATCGTTCGAAGCACGGGAAGCTCAGAGTAAAACACTGTCGAAGAACGCCTGAGGAAATTGGACGATAACTGGCGGCAGCTAAGGTTTTTAAATACCTATACAGAAAGAGCGTTGACTCACAATGGCGGAAAGAACTAGGAAGCTAACCAGTAAGGTATGCCAGACACGAGGCCGGAGAAAGACAGAGCATTAAATGACAGGTTAAAAACGCGGAAGGTAAAAATTAGATAAACTCATTGGAAAAGAAGCATAGTGTAGAAGTATATCGATACTGGAAAAGGCAGATCTGGAAGGAAGCGTTTTATGATAACTCAAGAGGCAGAGCCCTCCTCTTTGAAGCTAGGTAACGATGTCATAGAACGCCGCAGCTATAAAAAGAAATTTAACGAAGAAGATGACAAATGTGCTGTATGCGCTAAATCTGTAGAACAATAGAACACCTCATACTAAAATGTGATGGTATCCATCCCGATGTCGGTGCTGGCACAGGTCACTCTTCCTGAGGTCCTAGGGTTTTAAAGGTAAAAAAAAGCAATGTAAATAAATCGGCGGTGGAAATTAGCAAAAAGCAATTGGAAGATTGGTGGCTGAAAAGCAGAGAGGTGACATAAGGTTAAAAGTTTAGGAAGACATATTTATAGAAAATGCAAATTTTAATACATACAACAAAGTTAAACAAAACTAAAGGCAAAAATCTGAGCATGGTGGCAACCGCACATCCATCCATCCATCCATCCATCCATCCATCCATCCATCCATCCATCCATCCATCCATCCATCCATCCATCCATCCATCCATCCATCCGTCATCCATCCATCCATCCATCCATCCATCCATCCATCCATCCATCCATCCATCCATCCATCCTCCGTCCGTCCGTCCGTCCGTCCGTCCGTCCGTCCGCGACAAAACTATTGCACTTAGTC
This sequence comes from Amblyomma americanum, assembly GCF_052857255.1. Lineage (NCBI taxonomy): Eukaryota > Metazoa > Arthropoda > Arachnida > Ixodida > Ixodidae > Amblyomma > Amblyomma americanum. The sequence continues at coordinate 206,128,368 of NC_135497.1, read as the reverse complement.
GGCACTGCACATGCATAGGTGCACTTCACGCACACTAAAATTCCGCTCCACCTGTTTGCGATACACAGCAAAGATTAGGGTTTTGCGAGGAAAATAATAGAACACATACACTTTATGTACGCTTACACTCAGATGCCGAAAATTTTGCTTGCCGCAACGATTGCCCTTCCATCTTGCAGTCCCATGCAGTGGAGCTCAGCCTAGATCTTGCAACCGCTGTAGAAGACAACAGAGGGCGCTTCGTGTACTTGTGTGAAGGAGCGGGCCTTGCAGCACAGCTGGTTTCTGAGAGCGGTTTTTGTCTACGGGGCCTTCTGAGTGTTACTCTTGGCCTTACTACTGTGCTATGAAGCACGGGAATAGCCCAATTTAGCAGAGCTTGGCTCTTGCACCTGAAATTTGTGCCCCTGCCCCAGCGATCAGCCGTCCAGATAGCCCCGTATTAGCGGTAACTGTGTACTGAGTACGCTGGAGGAAACACTGTTAAACGCCAACAGCTCTGAAAGAGGCTGATTGATTTTGCATAATTAACTTCAGCAGTGCTCTGCTCTACGTAAAAAAGCAAAGGACACGCAGCAAAGAAACGTAGAAACAGCGCGAACAAGCAGAGCGCGAGAAATAAAAACGAAACGGTAAAATTCCGAAACAGCTTACTTCGGTTTCTGTAATTAACTTCAGAAGTGTGCTGCACAGTCGGCAGAGAGAGGGGACACTCAGAAGGGAAGCGTACAAACGTAACGAACATGCAAAGCTCGAATTTGAGCCTTTTTCGCGTCTTCACTAACCCTAATTTCTACTACTTGCGCTCTACCTTTTCATATCGTTGCGATTCGTTTGCCTTTTGCGTGTCGTGTCTTTCTATAAATGCATACTAGGTCCCTATTGACACGCACATAGGCTCGATTTGAGAGCGCTGAGGAAAGGCCGACTCGGCGCTTTTTCGTTGCTAGACCTAATTCACTACAAGAGTTACACCCGTGACTGAAGAGCACATGAGCTCGGCTGCTATGTCTGAATTCTCGACAAACGACTGTTTTTGCCCTTTTGTGCCGTACACTATGCACCATGCCAACGTATACTTACCTTCATAACACTTCCCCACACCCTCTCCTCTTGCACAGGCAAGAGCCCAGCTTCTAGAGCGCTGGTCTTAGGCTCCCCTCCTGGATTCCGCGTCGTATAGTCGTAGTCGTCGGCATAGCACGCCACCTGACAACCGTGGCAGGTATAGTAGCAGAGGGAAACGCCACCTGCCACAACGAGAGCGGAGGAAAATACGTGAAGAGCTGCGCTCAGATTTCGCGTTACCGACTATCGTAATCGTCTGTCAATTTTTCGACATGCCAAAGTGTGTCGCTAAAATAAAATCGCAACATTTTTCAATACGTCTGTAGCCGTGTCGACGCGAACGACTGGCACCGATTCGTCATTGTAACCTCCTTTCAAGCCACAGTGAAAATGGCGACGTAAGTGAAAGAATTCAGGTGGACAAAGTCGTGGGGACTTGAGGACAGGAGAATAGGCAGCTCACAGCAATCTCTAGCCTCTTTTTGTCCCGCTGTCTTAAGGCATTTATTTCGTAACACACAAAACTCCGCCCACGTATTACGTACTTAATCATTTGGATGAAATGTAATTGTTTTGTGCTCAACTTTAGCAGTTTATATTGTGCTTCAAAACGAAACTGACATTTTGCAGCTGCAGAAACAAAGGCTGTTCCGTGTCTCTACGAAACGCGGTTGCTATCAGGCTGCATCAACGGCTACAGGTAATGCAGGTGATCCAGCAAAAGCGTGCACTACGTACGGTTACTGCTCAGGACGCAGCCCAGTTGCGTGGCCAAACCAACTTCATCGCATATCTCGCAGTCTTCCCGTCGACAATGTGGGCTGCGAAGGTTCGCAAGCTCCGCAGTTTCGGAATGTCTGCAGCTTCAAGGAAAAAATTTGCTGCACGTGTGCTGAGAGGACGCATTCTGATCTAAAAGGAGAAGTTGGCGTGGTCGGAGATATACGCTGAACTAAGAGTTGGACTGTGCCGATAGTCGTTCAACTGAACCTCATTTACATTTGATGCAATGACTTCTGGGAGGAGGATTTCTCAACATCTGGTTTACTTGTAAAGCTCGTTCAGGAGACGTTCCCTCGAGTAAACGCAGATTGGGCTGAATGTTGCATGTTCTGCATGATCGCACAGATTGCGGTGAGTATAATCTGCTTGAATCTTTAGGTAGCAGATAGATTATTCACGCCCTGTCCAGTTGATAACGTCGATGCTCAGCGTAAAAAAAAAAAAAATGTCGCTTCAGTGGTAGCGGGCAGTAGAATGAAATTGCATGGAACCGCGAAATATTTCCGCGAGCCGCATGCGAGTTGCCTTCCTTGGAGCCACAGACACTTTCGGTGCCGGCGCAACGTTACAGCTCTCTGCAATGTGCTGTAGCTTTACCCCGTGAATTTATTGCATCGTATATATTGCACATACCTTTCGTCATGAAGTTATCATTAAAGTTCGATTGCGTAATTCCCATCGTAGACACTATAGTTCCGAATATTTTGTGTGGATGACAGTCGTGCTGACTACCATCACGAATCCTGTGCTTGGAGCGCCAACATATATAGCAAATGGCTACATGGTGGTACAACGGTGTGGGTATAATTTCTCAGCCAGGAATTTCGAAAACCTTCCATCGCTTTCGCCGTTCTATGTATCCGAGCATTCAAAACATTGCGTACAATACTTTATTTTAATATTAGTTCGCTCGTAAGCTTGACGGCGCCTCCACAATCAACTGAAAGCCATTTAATAAACCTTTCTTCAATTTTAATGGGGAATTGCAATGTGCCGCTGCCTGCGGTACTGCGTCGTTTTGCGGGTCCGCTTCTACAATAGGCCCCGAAAAATCATGGGCCATTTGCACTATCACGTACCACTTATCACCGCCTACTGTGTTTATAAAATGGTGGGTATTAAATTGCGGGTGCAAACTGCTACCGAAGTGAGCGATGGCCAAAGGGATGGCCAAATGTTTTACGCCTGTCAGTGCGCTACGCTTCTCTCCACCAGAGGGGACGCTGACTCGACAGTCCACGGTATTTGCGCGGTACGACCAACATGAAAGTGTATGAAACGAAGCTGATGTGTGTTTGTATGGGAAATTAATTTTACATCTCCTATTTTGTGGGAGCCATCAATGCCGCGCGGTGGCGTGAGTGGTGGATATAGTGGCATGATTAGAGGTTTTGCCCTTCATCGTTATTTTTTGTTTACGCTCCGCGTATCATGGCACTTCCCTCAGTTAAGTTCAAGAAGCTTTCGCCACTTATGCACGCACTCCGCACAGCGTCTCCGAAGGGTCCGCGACACATTTCGTGGTGCATCGGACCCTCCGCGGTGGCTCAGTGGCTTTGGCGTACGGCTGCTGAAACCCAGGTTACGCGTTCAATACCGGCCGCAGCTGCCGCATTTCGATGGATGCGAAATGGAAAAACTCAAATGTGCTGTGCGATAAAAGAGCACGTTACAGAAGTACAAGTGATCTAAATTAACCCAGAGCGCCCCACTATACGGCGTCCCTCGTAGACTATGCGTCGCTTTGGCACATAAAACCCAATTCACAATTCATGGTGCATCGATACGACGATCTACGGGAGCCGATAAGATGGCGGAATCCTGTGTCGGTGCCGATGAGGGCTGCGGTTTTAAAAGCTGAGAAACGTTACGTCAATGTCGGAGTCCAGAGCCTCTTGTAACCAAGCTTTCCAGCATAGATACTCTGCGTTGTAAACTTTCTGCTCGCCATCGCGCCGATTTTTCACGGATACAGAAAACTGTCGCGGTATTCTCTATTTACCACGCGACAAAAACGAGACAAAGCTGCGCAGTTTCCATATGTTGGTAATATGTTTAGGAGAATCCCACAAGGTGAAGTAGATTTCTATTAAGGGAGTAATTATTCACTGGGATTCACCCAAGCGCAACCATACGGCTACAATGGAAAGCTATAGAGCTTTCTCAGAAACTACTGAAAAGCTTTTTCTGAGAAAGACTACTGAGCAATATATTTTCTGAGAAAGCTGTATAGCTTTACTTTGTAGCCGTATGGCTGCGCTTGGGTGGATGCCAATGAGTAATTACTCCCTTAATAATTTCCGTATGTATGGTTGTTCAGCAAATGGTCTCACGTGGCTCATGACACCATTCTTATATTCTCTCTCCCCTCCTTGTCGGCAAGTGACGGAGTGTGCGTGTAGTAGAATGCCCACTGTGCTTGCCTATAATCCTACAGATTTTCTTGAAATAGAGTATACCATGCAGCATACAGAAGTGTTGCTCGCGGGTTGCTTGAGAGGGAACCGAAAGAGGATTGTCGGCGTACGGAGCAATGACTACCTTGCAATGCAAGAGCTGCCAGTTGCACTGAGTGTATGCTTAATTCAACTTGTGCGCTACAATCCATGAAGAACGATGCAACTACCTATATCTTCTGCAGAAGCACTATAGAACTGAACCAAAATTTACTGGCAGGTATAATTACCAAGTATTTGTCTCTAAAAACGTGCTGCATGCTGCCATGAATGGCACATCTGTACACCCCAAAGGCATTGCTGAAGGCGATGCTCACTACTGGCTTTTAAAAGTATAATGTTCGCCCTAAAGAGATTAAGTCCGCGTGTTTTTAGCAGACGACAGGGAAAAAAAATTGCGCTGCAGGTTTCCGGGCCAATCGCAGCGCCTAACTGAACACAGCCTGATGAGCGGCAGAAGAAGCACAAAAAGCGCTATCGGTACGCCACCTTCCCGCGAATGTTCGAGACACGCGCGTCCGCGTTTCGCCGCAGCCATACGTATACTGCAGTAAACAGCTTTCCTGTGTGTGACCAGGCCGCACCAGCAAGAGAAGCGCCATGAGTTGGCGCTCATAGTTAGGAATGTGGTCCCGATTTTGTGGCGACCCAAACGACTCTTCGATGTAATGTTTGCACTAAACAATCACAACGACGCCTGGGCAACGCAAGTTCCCTATTCGAAGCCAAGAAGAGAGAGAGAAACAGAAGAACGGAAAGGCAGGGATGTTTTCGAGCGCCGTGTCGAAAATTCTTCCCGCCAAAATTTATAACGGCGTACGTGAAAGCTGGAACATCGATAAGTGCTGTATTTGTGTAGGCCATTTAGCCGCAAGCCGCTAGCCGCTTGTCCAAACACTTGTTAGGCATTAGTTTGGCCGCTAGTTTAGCTGCAAGTTTGGCCGCAAGATTGTTAATACGTTCACCTGCTTGTACAATTATGCTCTGAATGTTCAATAGAAGATCAGGAAGGATCCATAGTACCGTTATAAGGGATCTGATATTTAAGCCAGTTGACATGACTGCGCACGCGCAAAAGGAGGGAAACTTTATGGAAAGGAAGGGCTATGAGGAGAATTGTATGAAACAAGGAAACAGAAATAAACAAATATGGAAACTGTGCATGTTGCTTTTGGCTGCGAGAGCTAAAGGATACTGAATTATTTTTGATAACGGCGACCATCTCAGCCTGATGTCTTTGTAAAGAGGACGGTGCCACCGAGGTAAGCTAATAGAAGTCTAGAGCCAGGCGTTAAGCAAACATAGAAAGCCATTAAGGCTGCCTTTGTCATTCTTTGGCTGCTCACTATTTCGCTGTGAGGCCCTGAAATTATCCGCTTGAGCTGGAAGCATTTGTTGCAGCGCCGGTCAGGAGATGAAATCCTCGTTATGTGCGCTCCCAAAAATCAGAAAACTGTGTAAAAAGGGGAAGCAAATTCGTTTAATATTCTTAATAGTCCAAGATTTTTGTAACGTCAGCGACAAAATATTTATCACCCTTCTCAGTATGAGATTTCCGAGTTGTAAAACTCAAAACGAAAAAATAGTGAATTTGTTTAGTCATACATTTTTGTTTTAGCTATATCTTCGCCATCTTTTCCATTTCTGTCTGGCAGAGAGCTTTCCTATGTCCTAATAGAGATTTTTCTTTTTTATGCCTGGAACCACCGGAATGTTATTTTTCTTGTATCTGTGTGAATATTAATAAAAAGAAGAAATTTACAGCTTGGATGAAATTGCAAAGGATATCAAGTAATTTTCTGCTCGAACTATTTTCAAGTAGGGCCAAGTGTTTAATGATCGGTAATATGGAACAGGGGAATCTGGGAGAGTGCACTTTAACAAGGTGTACAAAAAAGCGACATTGCCAAAAGATCTTCGAATAACCTCAGAAAGTAATGCGTGTTGGGATGGGAGGTTAGTATAGTTGTACTGATATTTACAAGAACAATAGCCAATATGTGAGTGACACTGCTTGTCTTGTTTTCTTTAAATGATAGCTATGCACACGTTACAACCAACAGTAATAAAATACAGTCCATGGTAGAGACAGGACAAGAAGACGGAATTCTTGACAACAGAAAAGTGAACAAACATTGAGGCGGGTGAGTGGGGGGAGCCACAGTGTGCGCGGCCAACTTCGACAAGATGACTTCTATTCGTCGTAAAACAGTCCCGTCATCGCTACCCACACGGATGGTTCCTTTGCAAAACAAATGGAGTGAGATAATGCTATAGATGTAAGTGTTCCTTGCTTTCGTGCTTAACCTACCCATACTTGAGGCGTAAAACAAGCGTGGAGAAGCGCACGTCGGTGTTCCGAATTGGCGCGAAAAGCAATTGAGGCGCATGAATAGTGGAAACTGAATTTAAGTCGAGACCTTATTGAACTGAAACCAAACCTGTTACACAATGTCTCCGAACGTATAAAATACGCACTAGTAACTGGGCACAAATAAAAAAACCATAAGCGCCCCAGTGATTCATACTGAACCCGCTAATTCTTCAACAATGGTTTGGAACATCCTGTTCGTTTCCTATCCTTTTCTAGATGTGACTGACAAGGTAGTCAGTCCTGATACTAACCAATACACATGCCTTAACGTAAGCTTGAAATTGCTGCATTAGGCTATCTTTGTGGTGTTAAATTCGAACGCTGATATTGTGACAGTGAAAAGTTTACGAAACAAGTGCGCATAAAAGTTGTCACAATAACTGCAAAGTTTTCTAGTGAACAAATATATTACTTCAATGGCACAGCTTCGGTGAAGAAAAGGATGTTGTGACATATATTGCTACTGGAGATTGGAATGAAAGCAAGAAGTTGAGCCTCGAATCGAAAGGTGCTGCAAATAGATGTACTCAAAGTTGAATTGCGAACTTAAGATACCAGCTAGGCTTTCACAGCGTCGAAGTCATTGTTCCCTGCAGTCGGCGAGCGTTCGCTTAGTTTAATTTGTAAGCAGAGCCGAGAACAGTCCCCGCAGAAATAAATGGGGTCGAATCCTTTTATAATTACTATGCGTGATATGAGTAGCGTGGTTCCGCAGATTGTTGGCGTCGCACACATACATAATCACACTAGGCGTCATGCCCGCGCCCTTCGAAGCAGCATAAAGCTTTTATTTTTTTTTCAGGTTTTTTTTTCATACCATCTGTATGTTGGCTTTGCTGAGAAGCTTTATCCTTTTATATCACATTGTGACATGACTAACCTAAAAACTCAGTGACTGCTATTTTAGTGTCAGTACAAAATTTTCTTCCCTGCTCTACCAAGTTCCAATCTTTTTAAAGAATTCTGCCTTTTTATTACCTTCATCGCTTCCAGCAGGAGCTTCCGCCCTACCATTCTCTTCCCGTACGCAGAGTAGTGTGACGGCAACGTCAAGCACGCCTCAAAAGAAAAATATTTGATACAGAGTTTCCTATCTCTATGAAGTTGTTAGCATAAACGGCTAGAAAGATGAGAAAAAAAGCTCGCGCATATGTTTTCCTTCGCGGCAGTTTCGCTTATTTATGTTCCAAAGTCGGTCACCACGGACGCGATCGAATGTTTTTCAAACGACTAAGAGGACGGCGCCAGCTTGAGTACCGATGCCGGGCCAGGCAACGAGAAAATCGTTTGCGAAGGAAGCCATTTCGGGATGACCGATGTCGGCGTAATTTGCGTCGTGTGTTTCTGTTTCCACTCTAAACTAGTATTCAGTTCGACTCGAATAAGCAGATATTTTGCTCACCTGAAAGTCAGCCAAAGATTATGCCTTTGTGCCACGGATCGAACAGTTCAACGTACCATCCATTTTGGGTTGCACCACAGACAGCGAAGCGAGATGCTGTCGCCGGCCTAAACAAACTTAAGTCAATCGTGACGCTGACTTCGTCTTCTCTAAACTTTATATGGGACTGCATACACTGCAATTAAATTCACTGTACTCCGCCGGAAACAAGAAATGTGCTATATCGCTCTTCATGAGGTTTTTGTGGTGTTTCAAGGATTTTCGGTTGCCTATTTTCCTAGTATAAATATATTTTGTAGGTTCTTTTAGCAAATGACAAATCCCATTAAAGAAAGCTGAGAAAACATCACGCAGCTTGCTATGTGCGCTGGAGGAGAGGGCCCGAGGGACAAAAATATAACAAAAATGAAGGAAGCAAGACAGCAACACAAGAAGGGAAGGAAGAGTGAGAAGAATAAAAGGAGGAACAGAGTAAATGAAGACAAAAAAGACATGCATCGCATGCAACGTGGTCCCACACAGAACCACTGCTCCCATTCAGCGGCGTTCAGGCAGGCTGGCGCAGTAAAGGGAGCGCCGCAGATGGTTCACTGCCCTGTGACCCGACGCGCGGAGAGAACGACGTCCAAAGGACAGTGACTGGTCGTCCAGATGTACATTGCGATGTCTAGCGACTCTCTTCAGGGCACTGTGCAAGCGACAGGGGCAGAGACGGTGCGCAATGGCCTCTTTGCATATGCAGTCGCTTCAAAAACCACGGTCGGCGATCCGAGGAGGAAAGAAGAGGCTTTCGAGAGAGGTCATTTTCGAGCCATATTCTGCACAGGAGAGGTTCTCCTCGCGTATGGACGGGGCGGATTGGGTCGATGCCGGACACAGTGGTCCAGAACTTGACCCGGCCTGCGTTTAAACTGAATGCGTCGTAATCGATATAATGCAATTTTTTTACTAGCATGCGAAACAGGTCCGTAGCAGACACCTGACAGGAGTCGACCTAAACTTGCCGAGGAAGCACCGGCGCTGCTGTCCAGTGCAGCTAGTGCTAACGCTAATTTAAACCTCCCATAATTCCACAGCGCCACGGATGACAATAGTACAGACAGGAGGGCAGAGAGAACGGCACAGGTGGCGATTCGCACATCGTGCGGAGCGGTCGTCCTTTGTTGGAGATGCACACACTCGCTGCCCCCCCCCCCCCCCCCCCCCCCCCCCCCCCCCACGGTATCCGCGGTCACCGCGGGCATCGCCGAGGGTAGACTCGCCTCCCTTCCGGAATTTCAACCAGAGGGCGACTTAATAGCACAATTTCAGCACCAGTCCGAGCTTCCTGTCACGCCTATAGTCTTGTAACCTTACTTTCGCGAACGTAAACATTCGAAAAGCCGAAAATATAGACATTACTACAACACATGCGACAGCCATATTTTGAAAACTTGGTTGAGAGTCCGGAAACAACAGGCTTCAAGGGCCTTGAAAGGCAGTAGTACTGAACAAAGCACGAAGAAAGACAACGAGTAGAAGTGCTTTGTCCCGTCATCTTCGCGTTTTGTCCGGTACTGGCGCCGTCCAACCGAGATTAACTTGGACAGGCAAACGCAAAAGCGAGTCCTATTAACACGAGAACCGCAGCGGTGACCACGTGGCTGAGCATGCGCTTCGCATGCGGGAGGTGCGGGGTCTTTGGCCGTAGATGCCCTTGCGCCATAAGCTTCTATAATAATCATCATCATCATTAACACGCGTATATGTCATTTGTATTCCTCGAAACTATAAGGTGGATGGCTCTGAAGGAGTGCCACGACAGCTGGTTAGTGGTCAGCTATGCGTGTTAAAGTCTGGAGGGCTCTACGTAGCTGTCGTGCAATGGGGAATGCGCGCTCGTTAATAATCGACGCATGCCGTGTTTGGCATACAACTTCACAATCTAAACTCATTTTTCGAGTCTCTCAGAATTTTTGTCGAGGCTTGAAAGGAGAAATGAATCTCGCATATAAAATATCCCTTATTTTAGGCGCCGAATTTTCATACTGAAAACACTAAACACGAGTTTGTAACTGGAAGGAGCAGCGCGTACGTGTGAGAGCCGTAGCGCTCTGCGTGTTACACCCCGGGAAAATTATTTGTTTGTCGCTCTCGCAGAATTCTCACGTACGTGCTAGCTGTCTGGCGAGGGATGATCAAAGACCACGCTCGGCCCCGGAGACGTGCATTCTGCGCTGTCGCCTTCTACAAACAGCATATATTTCAGTGCCTTGCAGGGGAACGCACGCACGCGCGCGCGCGAGTGCACCGCGCTCCACCCGACGCCCATGCGAAGCAGCGGGCGGCCACAACAACTCAAAAGCGAGCCACCCGAAGAGAAGTTTGCGGGCGCGTTTTCGCCGATTTCGATTTCTGTGCAAATGCGGCTGGCGAAAACATCCTCTGTTCCCCTGCCTGCTCCTCTCCTGCTGCTGGTGTGCGACTCACCGGCGCTGCAGAATATCAAATGCATCTTAGGCGGGGCCACCGACCCGTGGCGAACATTTTATGCGCTCAAAGGCGCGGCGTGAAGCGTGCCACCGCGCACTGCCGCTGCGCATTTGGCAAAGTGAATCGGCGCGACCGACCCCGGCACTTGTAGCGCGAACTGAAGAAATTTCCTCGGCTCAAGGTATCTTTTGCTGTAGCTCGTATCGGGCGCCCTCGACTTGTTAGCGAAAAAGCTTTCTGCTCTCACGGTTGCGAGAGATGTTTTTCTTTTTTTTGTCATTCGGCCTTAGCCCGCGCCTACGGAGATGAGAAGAACCTAAGGCGTCGGCTGGAGAACATGTGGAGGAAAAAAAAAGCTTCCGCGGTAGACTTTAATGCGCTGCGAAATTGCAGGTCGTTCTCAGGCACTCAAAACGGAGTCATGAGAAACAGGAACAAGGGAGGCCGAATTTTGTGCCAGGTTATGCTCGCACAACACTGTTGTCTAGCATTCATTTTAGTTTTGGCTCATTTGTGAACCGTTTGTACCATTGCCGTGCAATATATCTGCCCGATGTGCTCGACATGGAACGTGTAAGTAATGCTAAGAACATCAGTGCGGCGACACGCAGGATGGGTGGCCCATCTTTCAAATTATAATGATGTAGCTCTTCGCTAGTTTAGCTGGTTTAAAACTCAGAGCTGTTTTCACTCTGGAGTCTGTGAAGAATGAGCAAAACGCGTACAGAAGTGAAATTGCCATCAAATGCATAGGCGAATACTTAGGTACCTTGAGAAAAGAGCTCACTGTAGGCTGACGCACAAGTCTCATGTGATAGGGCGGTATTTCGCAAAATTTTTTTGACGAACATCATTGTAGTTTTTGGCATTAGTCAGTTGAGCTGTAGATAAAAAAGCAGGTGGAAAACTATGCTTGCAAACCCTCCGGCCTTAATTCACAGACCGTAGCGACCGTCGGGCAGGAACGAAAAAAAGAATTGATTTGGAGGCTTCGGGGGCGGGGGGTCATGACAGTTTATGGATTCTTTCACAGGTAATAAACTAGAAGTAAAACATATATGGCTATGCAAGTGTCCTGGCAAAAGTGCTTCTGGTATGCGAAGAAAGGACACTCAAAAGAAAGTAATCTGCGCTTAACCTTTCTTTTGCGTTGCGGCACGCCTCTTTCAGCCTAAGGGTATAACTGGTGTTGGCGATCACAAGTAAAAGTAGGCTTTTGATTCCGCATTTTCACCCTTCCAGTTCTGGAGAGGCTGTATTTTATTTTGTCAAGATTGCGCATGCATTTGCTACAGATGTGTTGGGGTAATTACTGAAAGTATCTGTGTTTCAGCATAACTCCTTTTTTACTGTTTATAAGTGCTTTCTGATAGCATGTTCAGAGTTTTTGATCGTTGCACATGTGTTGATGTCGGTTCTTTGCATCTTTTCTTTCCGCATGTGTTACGCTCACTTTTGAAGTTATTTTGGTTTAGAAAATTCCTCCACTGATTTCTCTGCTAATGCGCAAGCAGTTTGGATAGTACTGAAAGAACGGCTTGCTGGGCAAGTTGGTAACTGTGCATCTTTGGCAAGGCAGAAAGACCCGTCTTTCTGCCTTGTGTTGTGTCTGTTCTCGCGCCTGTAACCAAAGATGGATAGTACTGAATTTGTTAGACAGAAATGAATGCCCATGAACTGTTTTTATTATTGTCTCTTTCCAGTTTGCTTTGATTTCGTGAACAATTTCATGGTAATGACCAATCGGCTTCTATCTATTAGTCCCCCTCCCACCCCGAATGTTCGAAGGAATCATGTGACCTTAAAAGCATCGTTCCGCAACGCCAAGGGCTATAAACTAAAATGCGCAGGCAATATAAGTGGAATTTAAATAACTCGTGGTGGGCGGAATTATTTTGGTGCCGTCTACTACGGCGTTTCTCATTGTCCCATGTGCAGTTTCAGGACCCTAAACCTCGCTTACGATTTGTTCTGCAGTTGAAGTTAGCGTTTCATCTTCACGCCTTTTTATTTGTTTATCTCGCCACGCGCACGAAAAAGGCGCGAGTTGTTCATTCTCTAAGCAATTCAAGTTCAGTTGCCTAAAAAATGTGTTAAAAATGCTAAACAGCAGCTTTTGCAGTGCGCGGTTGGCCTAGGCTTCTCTTCAGTTGTGCTGAGTTCTGCAGCCCACTAGAGCGTCACGCGGCTTTCTTACCTTCTCTTTCTTTCCTCCCCGCTCTCTGTTACAGACAAGCCGAAGGTGCACCTCACTCTAGGCAGCCATCCGCGCCAGTGGAACATTGTGGAAGGGCACGACCTCTACTTGGAGTGCCGAGTCGACGCCAACCCGAGCATTGGGGACGTTGCATGGCGGCTCGACGGGAGGGACCTCTCTCCTGGTCGACACGTTATCATGAGCAACCAGTCGCTGGTGTTGCAGCGAGTCCACCGTGACAGCTCCGGATCCTACACTTGCGTCGCTTCCAACAGGATCGGCGAAACGGAAAGCCAGCCCCTCAAGATCACCGTCAAGCGTAAGTGACCTCTCCGCAAATGTGGTGGAAGTCGAGCCCTAAATGAGAGTATCCCACACCCTATCGCCAGCGGAGCGCACATAACGGGAACACGTACTGAGCGGCCTCCCGCTTCTTACGCTGATGCACATCGATTTTTTGCAGTTCCCGCAGGGTGCACATGCAGAGTGTTACTAGAAGCGCGCCATGCGTTTTCAGGTCATGTGCCCGGACGGCTGCGCATTCCATTATGTTTTACCCCATTGTAGCGCTGCATATATTGGGGCATACGAAGGCAGTCAAAACACTGAAACCAAGGAAGCCATAAGGGAATGCTTGTATGAATATTTAAATTTGTGGATTTCCTTAAGAAAGAAGAAACATATTTAAAAAAATAGAAACATTCATCTATGCTCTCTTCGGTTTCAGTGATTTGGCTTTCTTCATATGTGTGTTGTAACGATCGAGCCCCTCAATTCCCTCTCCTTGTCTGCTAAATTGAACATATTTGTGATACAGGTGCCCCATGGTGGCCTTGTGTGAATTTATTGAGGGGCCATTAAAGCTGTCAACAACTGCGGCCTTGTAGGTAAAACCACAATAATAATCCTACACCACTCGACAAACACCATGGAAAATGTTCTGTCGTCACAACACCTTTTGTGTGATACTTATTCCCACGAACGTGTAGTAGCCCCAGAAATTTTTCTAGTAACAATACAATCTTGTCTAGTTATTACAGAAAAGTACCACAGAACTGCAGACTGCAGTATATATGGTACTATAAAAAAAAAAACTACAGTAGTACAGTAAAAACTACAAAACAACAAAAATGTGCCGTACTATAAAACGGCAAAACATTCTGTGATATTTTCGACACGGCTGTGTCGTTTTTTTTTTCTTTTACCGGGATCTATACCTTTATTGCGCCGAGTTTTGCGTGAAACCATTTATCGCTTATATTTTCTCCGGCCTCGTGCCGGATCGCCAGTGTTATAGAGCGCATAGGGTGAAGGAAATAGAAATCAAGAAAAATAATGATGCCATACCGGCCCTATATACTTTGACAGACACCTGTTAATCATAATTTTATTGTCACAAACAAAAGCAGTTGACAGCTTCCCATAAGTACGCGTGCATATGAAAGTGTTGCTTCGGGCTGCAAAGAGTGCAACGTTCACGACATGCCGCTTTTTTCTGTCAACTCTCATTGTTACATGGAGTAGAAAACTCCATTATGCATTCTGGAAGCTTCATACGAAAGAGAAACACATAAGAGCAGAAGTACGCGGGACAAGCGCTGACTTTCATCTGATTATTTCCTGCCCTCTATTTAATACTTAGCGCTCTTTAAGGGAAGCAAATAGAAAACGATGAAAATTGGGCTTGTCCAGTGTCCTGCTTCTCTAACGTGTTTATCTTTCATATGCGCTATAATGCTTCCTGACACTACGAACCACCTAGCCCGTCGGCAAGGTGTGTTAGCCATCCCTTGCATGCATTATTCGTCAAGCGCCGAGTTGGCGGGGTGGTGGGGAGGAGATTCTGCCTCGCGCGCGGTGATATGAAGTTGCACAGCTACACCCTCGTTCACTCGAAATCTGCATATACGATTTTATAATCCGGCAGTGTTTTTACATCACTAAGAGCCCTATTTTTGCCACGGGCTTTGGAGTGCCCGTTAATTTACCGTGGAAATATGCACTGCGGGCCCGTCGGGGAAACGACCTTTGGCTGTTAATTCTTTTGACCGACGGCTGTTCCTTCAACGCGCCGACATCCTTCCTCGCCGAATGTGAGCCTAGAATTGGATTGCTTTCAAAGCATAGAAGCGGGAACAAAGGCATGGAAGCAAAGTCAGAGTAAGCAGTGCAAGCACCGCTGGGAACAGCTGGGCCTGCCGTTCATTCCATTAAAGCTTCTATTAACGGATGCAGACTTTCGCAGCCTTCGCTCAAAGTACAGTAGAGATAAGAGTGTCATAGCCTTTGATGAAGGCTACAGTGTCTAGACGCATTTAAATGGTGGCAGCTGTCCGACTGGTTTCGAGCAAGTACGCCCACGTAGTGACGTTTTCGACAGTGCTGTGGGTTCCTGTGAGCTTAGTTTCTGGAACTCAACTTAGGACAAAACAAAGTCTGGAAAAACTTATCGAACCCTGTCGTCAGCGCAGTGTTGTCATTTTTCAAAGCCTGCCGGGTCAGTGCGGCATCCTTGGTGGTAATGACCACGCCAACAAAGCTGCCTGGTTCATCCGCCAAATTTTAAAGAAAACGAAACGCTTTGCAAGGGGGAAACGAGCTCCATCTCGTTAGCAGTCCTGCTTCGAAGTCACCGCCGATACTTGTACACTTCCTAATGAGCTAATTAGTTGAGACAAATGAAGCGAGTTTTCAACTATTCAGCACAGACCTTACGTTGTGCTTAGAAACTTGAGCTGCAAAGACATGTCCCAATGTTTGCAGCAGGCTATCGCTCCTATGGTTTCTTTTTCTGCACAGAATAAAAAAAACCGCCAAGTATATGTGACTGCAAGCTTGCCCACCCTATTACTAGCACTGCTCTCAGACACTTAGAGAATGAGCGAAACCTCCTTACGGCCTTACCAAACGACCCCGTTAAAGAGCCGTGGCGCCTATGTAGGCAGGAGTGTTGTGCCCTATTATAGCCATCGGTTTTGTGTGACGCTGCAAGTCGATGCCTGGAGACGTTTCGTAATAGTGCTAAGCAACACGCGGAACTCAATCTGTCAGGAGCCGTCGCAGGCACTTTCAATTTGCAGCGCCACGTGACACCAGCCGGCGGCACACCCTCGCCTCTTTAGCAACCGGCCTGTCGTTGGAATGGCGGCCATCGGGGCAGGCCTGGAGCAGCCTACGCTCTTTCGAGACGTGTTCGAGAGGAGTGCATTGTAAATGCAGCAGCGCGGCGAAGTGGCCTGTTTAGGCCTTTTTCAATTCAACGTTTCATGGGGTCACCTGCGTCTGCTCAAAGCACGGGATACGTTAGATGCTGCCCACTCGAGCTCTACTCGCTTGCGTGAATTGTGAATTCGGAAATAAACGCTGGGCCCAAAGCTCCTTCATGAACATGCTACTCTTCACGCTATTTCAAACCTGGTGTAATAAATTTCAGACTTCTTTGATGCGCTGGCAAATAGAAAAGATTGCGCGGGCGAGTATCGCCTCGAGGTATATCATTGACGCACGGATATGTAAAACAAGGTGTGTTTATGTCCCTTTCAAAGTAGTTTAAAAGAAATCGCGATCATTAGAGCATTACACCTTGTCAGTAACTGATCAGAAATTGTGAATAAGTGTATAGTTTGTCTTAATAAGATTCCGCGTAGCATCTACCAAAATGCCAGGCTTATAGCCAAAAGACAGGGTGAAAACACGCTTTTATGCAAGCTTTTAGCTCAAGCGGGTTTCATCCGGGAAATGTGACCTATACTGAAATTTTTATTACGAAATTAGAAGTGGAAAAAAAGGCACCCGACGCGCGTACTATATCGGGCTTTATTGCAATAAATAGAGATTAAATGAAGAAAAAGGTGAAGAAGAATTTAGAGGGACATTTTTTCTAAAATAAATACAAGACAAGGTTCCTGTTTTGTAGCGAAAAACACCCTGCCTATTCATATTGGAGAAATTATTTTTTTAAGTTTCGAGGCCACAGCTTTGACCTACAGTTATCCAAAAAGTTGACAGGTGGTGACTGCCGCGATCCGACGAAAATGCATCGCATTAGACTTTCATTCCCTTTGCATGACACAATACATCACAAAAATTTCTTCACATCTCCCTTTATTACAGACTTAGTCTTCTTTGCACATTTTTACACTTGCGTGCGTCTACGTGTTTTCTCCTTGTTCACGTGTGTACTTGACTCCCTTGGACACTTGGTCTTCTACCTCATGTCTGATCTCCAGCATCCATCGACACTCGGTTCAGGTAGTGGCTTGTCGTGCAACGTTACGATCATGGCTTTGTGATCGGAGAAGTAATCCTTTGGAGTGCGATCCCACGAAAGCAGAATCTTCCGTTTGTCGATGATGCGCTCTCCGAAGGCGTTACTGTCGGCTTGCCGGACTCGCTGTACGTCTTCGACGCTTTGTACGCCGCCCGCTGAAGGCCCCGCTTTCATGAGACCCACTCACAAACAGCGCGCAGCGCCGTTAAGCCTTCAACGGAGGCTTGCACAGAACCACTTCAACAAAAAGTGGCATCCGGCATGCACACGCCGCTCTGATATATATCCGGTCCTCTACTTAGCTCCCTTCCTTCCTCAACCTCCACCTTCCACGGTGGAGGGTTATGAAGGTGGAAGGTGGTCATTCCTCCGCCCACGTCAGAACCTCCTCCGTCCGAGATAGCCACCTCCTGTGTTCTTCCTGTGAAAGCCACCTTCCGGCCTCACCCACCTCTCTCCCACGAGTGCCGAGGACATTTTCCTCTCTCCACTTTGCCACCTGCCAACCGCCGCACGTGGTTTTCGGATTCTTCAGAGTACACCGCCGACGAACACTTTTCCTCCATATGGGTATTAAAGCTCTGCAATATAAGGTCGCGCGTAGGCGGCCTAAGGTCATTGAGAATAGACAGAGCGCAAGACGAGACAAAAACAAAATTCACGACAGGAAGTAAAAAAAGTTAGAAAGCAAAAAAAAATTTTTTAATCAATACTGTAGCCCCATTTTCGTAGCCAAGGCTGGAGTGGTACAAGCAGACATTGTTGTACATCATTATGCAGCAAAGCAAAGAAAGTAACGAGCACAAAATTAACTAGAACAAACGTACTACGTTTTGTTTTTAAAGTAGCTGCACAATGAGCATAAACGCAGTACGTTGCTAATATACGGCAGCAGATAAGACTCTTGATTAGTCAAGCAGGGATTGTCATTCAATAACCTATTCTATTCGGTTATCGTGTTGGGATTAAGAACATTTGGCCTCTATTCTACAAGCCATGTATTTCGCGCGCATTTGATCCTCTGCCAATGATCACTCAGATGTACCCGCGGCTTTCAAGCGTCAGTGGAAAGCGGCCATTGGGTGGTTGGTGACCGGACCTCACCATTGGCTGCATCCAATCGCAGCCAATGGAGCCAGTGGTCAGGTCCTGTTGCCTGCTGTTGACAGAGCGCTGCGATGCACCACACCCTTGGCTGCATATCGCGGCCAATGGCATCCAGTGGTGAGTTCCGGTCGCCAACCACTTAATGGCCGGGTCGCTTCCCGCAGACGCTTCAAAGCCAAGAGTATATCCGAGTGACCAACGACAGAGGATCAAATGACCGCGAAATAGACCATGAAAAATGGACAGCTTATAGAATAAGGGCCCTGGTAAGATTTTATTCCGCGCTGAGGCACCAAGATTGTTGCGATGTGTTTTCTGCGTGTTGAATGGGATGTGTTGTAGTGCTGACAGGTACCAAATCTAATTTTTGTCCGATTTCTGATGATACTGTGCAACAGCTTTAATCGATGCAGCTTGTGGTAAGATTCAAGGCTTTGGAGCTCACATCATCTCGCTAGAATAATGATCTAAACGTATCTTCTATGTGCGTTAGAAATAAATCGCAGTGCTCTCTTTTGTACCCCTTCAACACGTTTATATCTACTTAGGCGTTGGCGATCACTCCAACGACATAACCAAACTCCAGCAATGGTCATAATAGTGGAGTGTAAGCTGTCATACCCTAGTTTTACTTGTGCGGTCCTTGGCCTTTTTTCTTATCAGCCAAAGCCTATTGGGGGGCCTTGAAAGTATGTCCCCGACATGTGAGCTACAACTAAAATTACTGCAAAATACAACCTTTAGATATCTGCACTCATTTATAGTATGGTTGCACCGTTAATATTGCATGCCTAATGAAGAAAACACGTCTTGGACAGAAAGGAAATGAAAAGTAAAAACGAAGAATGCATTGCAGTAAATAAGATAATAAAAATATCTCATAAAGAGGATCGTAAGAGGATCACAGACTGAAAAGAAGCTATTACAAGCAGAAAAGAAGTGTCTGGAAATATTTGCTAAAAGGATAAGAAAAACAAATTTTAGAGTGATTTTCTCCATTGGAATATATTTGCAAAATTACAGCCGATCAAAGTGCTACAATATAAAGAGATGTAGAAGTAAGAGATTGAAAAGAAAAATGTTTAAAGAAAAATCAAAAAAAGGTCCGGGAAAGGAAAAACAAGTTAAACTCGACGGAAACGTTTATGAGCATACTAAAAAGAACTGTTGAAAATGGTAAAGTTCAGGGAACCAAACAGCCTGGCGAAAAAGCTTATTTCCACCACCCTAAGTTAACGCGTGCTCCTTGACGATGGCAAAAGCGTTTTGTGTCATTTCTAAAATTTGTTTTAACTTCTAATGATTTATGGAAGTCCTAACTTTGTAATGCCCGGCGTATCATGTATAATGCAGACTATAAAAGTGTCAAAAGCTCCGATTTATTCTCGCAGATCTGTATCAGTCCATCACCTTGTTGCGAAAGTCCACCGCAGCGGTGGCCAAGGGGTTGAGCATTCCCCACGCATGCGGGAGGTGCGGAGTTCGATCCCCTGTGCCGCCGGGTGCCCACCGGTGATACAATGGGTACAAGCTTTCCCCTGGTCTGGTGCTCGGCTTATTTAGGGTGAAATGCTTCGGAAATAGGTCTTTGACCCCACCTTGAGAAATCGAAAATACCTTGTGCCATGGCGCTCTTTCGCCATAGATGCCCTTGCGCAATAAAAATCCAGAATCATCACCACCCTCATCGTGAAAGCAGCAATTTTTAATATATTGGCATCATCAGTACGTCTGATTTAAAGACCCGGCAACCTGCTGATGCAGACCTAAAACCTGTGATCGACTGTCTGTAGGGCCTCGATTTTAGCGTACCCCGACTGTTCGCTAAGAACCTGTCATCATTCTGTACGCGCGACGTAATACTGTACAAGAAAAGCGCCGGAAGCAGTGCTCAATCCTATCTTCTGGTTATCCGTGCAGATCTACGTGACTAAATACTTCTCGCTTTTCATAATGAGCCCACCTCTGGTCACTTAAGCTTTGCACGCACTCTCGCCAGAGTGCGCCAGTCGCACTACTGGCCCAAACTGGCCGCTACTTTCCGTCGATATGTGAGAGGTTGCCGCGAGTGCAAAATCAAAATTCCATCCGCCAGAAACGTGGACCTGCTATATCATCACTGACTTCACAGGGCTACCTTAAAGGTTAAACAGCCTAAAATTTTTTTGCTCGTACCTCTGCATTGGGGCTAACAAAACAGTCGCGAATTTTATTTTGGTTTATCTTATACGGTTGAATGTGCATACAGTACAGCAGGCTGCGCAGTTCAATTATTCCTAGGCAAACTATAATTTGCTCATTTTTAGTTTCTAGTAATACAGTTTTAATAAATATGCCGGTTTGGTTGCTTCTGTTACATTTGTGACGAAATACTAGAAATTCGAAACTTGTTGTCCGACGTTTTCTTTGATTGGCCACTAATAGGGTAACGACAAATACGAACTCAGTCTAGAATTGCAAAGAATTATGTTGGAGAGGACTCTTTATCTGAAATGGGTTTTCGCGTGTCCAGTACCTCATGCTGAAGTAAGCAAAATATAAACTTTAAGTGAGAAGTACGGGGGATGAGAAATAATGAACCAGTAGAACAAAATAAATATTGATGAAGCGATAGAAGATAGAGGAATTCAGATGTTTAGGAGCAAAAAGATGTCAACTTCAAATTAAAAGAGTGCTGGACCGTAAATACTAATATTATTGAAGCAGAATAAAGCACAAAGAAATATTATGACGACAAAGCTAAACCAAACGATTCCGGGAGACAAGAAAATTAGAAGAGAAAAATTTGAGGAAGGATTTACCGCTGTAACTTGTCCTTTTTTTCTCTCTTTTTGTAAACTAGTTCCAAATTTCTGTTACAAGAAAACCCAACAGAACATTTTTAACAATCCTCCCTCGAGGAACACTTGGTTAGGTCTCTGTGGTTGGCCTCCAGAGAATGCTTGGCTGCATGCGAAACCTGCGGCAGTGCTTCGTGCGTACTATGATGTCCACAGTAATCCAATAGGCCCGCAAAATGGCTAGAGGGGCTTATTCTTTGCGCTATTAACGACGCACAGCCGTGGATCCCCGCCCTCCCGACGTGTCGATCACATTCGAGGACAGTATTGATCACCTTCTTTCACTCTACGCAAAATACAGAGGACAGGTACGGCCACTTGCTATGAAACAACTCCCTTTGTACGACATGCCGGGGCTGGAGCAAAAAATACTCAGGTGCCAATCCCGCAATTCACCGGTTCAATATTGTGTTGTGTCGCCCTCTACAGACTCTTTTGAATCCCAATGTGTGAACAGCATTTTTTTCTGTTCCTTGACAAGTAGCATGCGTGCGCCCAACACCCTCGTGTGTTTTCTCTTTCTCTAGAACCATACGCCCTAACTCCCCTCCTCCTAGTAAGGTTTAGCAAAGCTTCACCTATCCTGTTTAATCTAACTGCAAGTGGGACTCTGTAAATCAAGGATAACTGAACCTGCCGCAGGCAGCCAGCTGGAAGCATTTTTCCTAAAAAATTTGCTTGGAGAAGCCAGCTCGGTTACTGCTGAGGAAAACGTCACAGCTGAATTTATATGCATGCGTTTTCAAAACCAACGGCAGAGCGAGGACATCGCAAAGTAGTTGTCAGAAAGGGCCTGGAATACTGCTTCGCCTCTAGAGTGTTTCCGTCCGGGTTATTAAGTGGGAACAAAGTCTCAGAAATAGAACTAAACTTCCCTTTTTTCTCGTTCGATGAGTGCCTCCCAGGACTAAAAGTGATCACGTTCGTCGCTGCAAACATTTAGAGCCATGGCATCATAACCGCTCTAAAGGACCCAGTTCTTTTGAATAGTGCACCATCCTCACTGTATCCTAGCTTCGGTTCGGCTACCTCATTGTTTCCTCGCTGTTCTCGCATTATGGCATTACTCCACGAATAATTTATACAAGTATTTCAACCGTGCAGAGGCTATCCAGAGCTTATTTTTTTTTGTCATAGTAAATGTACGAATCATGCAAAACACTGCTCAGAATATTCCCTGTCCTGTCCACTTCTGTTCGTCCTTGTTTTTTTCGCGCTGCATTCTTTTACCATGTTCACTGACCAACAAGCCCAAACAGCCGCTTTAATTCCAGGTTAGTCCTAAAGTTGCTTATCGCCCCACATCTACTGGGGAAGTAAAAAATACAACATTGTTTCATTTCTCGTTTCAAATTATAACCAGACTGATAAATGGTACTAATGACCTCTGCTTCTTGGCTTCTTGTGCACCGGGAGCTTACGGCACTGTCGCAGTAAGCACGAGATGCAGAACGGTGCGCTCTTTACGTAACTCTTCGGCTGAAAACGTCTGGTGGTGAACGAAGCTCTCCACTAGGGTTTTTGTGTGCTTTTGTGTGCTGCTCCATTTCCACATGGAGTGAAGTGATCCTCCGTTCCGCCAACGACAGTTCTTTCGTTTTACTACTGCAGACGCTCCGGCCTGCAACCGATCGCAGACTACTGTATACGCTGCTTCGAGGCATGAAGAGGTGCAGATCATCTGCGACGTCTCAGCTGAGCCCAAGGACGTCAAGTTCATGTGGACGTTCAACAGTTCTGTCTCAAAACACGAGGTATCCTCTTTCACCAGTTCGGGAGGACGCAGCGTGCTGTTCTACACCGCCAGGAAGGATTCAGATTACGGAACGTTCCAGTGTCTTGCAAACAACTCGATCGGAGCTATGGCGACGCCCTGCTATTTTCAGATTGTCCGGGCAGGTGAGTTCACTCTTCATGAAAGTGCTCGTTCTATGCTCTGCATAACTCCTTGATAATTAATATTCATGCTTGGAGCTAACTAGGACCGACATGAATTCGATCAAGCAAACTGAATGACTTCGTAAGACTTTTTCAGGAGCTTTACGCTATCGTTGTGTAATGATAAGCTCAAGAAAAACTGTACAATTAAATTATAAACACAGGAGTTTTTAATATAGTGCATCATTTATAAATGAGGAAAGAGCGGCCGCCCTAGGCTTTGAACTAACCAGAACGTTAGATCTTAGAACTGATGCAATTAATCGACGAAACAGATTCGCTTTTAGAGCTCATAAATTGGTGAATTTTTCATATTATTTTTACCGGCAGTTACAGATAAACTATAGCCATGACTAACGCTTTAATGATATAACTAAATTAGTAAAGCCTAGGATTCAATGAGCCGTGAGGACTGGAGTCCTAAAAACGTCTGCCTGACTTTCCGAAATTCTCCACCGTCGGTCGCTTGAATGTATCCTCATTTGTAAAACGCTCGGAAAGATATTGGGAAGTTCTTGCAGATGTTGAAGTCGTGACAAAATCCTGAGTGTTGTGGATTATACTTCAGATACTTTCAAAGGCGGCAGCACATAGCATACGTTGCGAAAGCAGTGCATTCGGCATAAAAATATACTCCTTGTGTTTGGCTGGTGCACAGATAAACTCCGTCTATGTATGCTGTTAGCTTGAAAGATGGTGAGTGCGAAGGGCTGCCATATTTCAGACACAGCTTTCTGAACTTCCAAGGCACTTCCGCGAGACAAAAGTGTAATTAAACACCCACCACTTTTGTCGACTACGAAACTACGCAATTACCCTGTGACAGACGCCGGCGGCAGTGCAATCAATTATGCCATCTCCTTTAGCATCTCGCATGCCACATCAATCTCCACACACAACAAAGATGCAAGCAAACCGCGCCTGGTTGTGTTGCATTAGACAACACTGTGCCGTCTGTACAGCAAACAACTTGATAGTGAGTTACTCTCTTAGAACCCGGTCCGACTTTTGCATTTCGCACGTGCGACTATGCCAGAAAGTTGCCACGCTTGTGCTGACGACGCGAAAGCGGAATCTTAAATTTTAAATGTTCAAAGTGCACTGGCTGCTGCTTCGTCCTTTATTAGAAAATCTTGTACAAGCTAAATTTTAAAGGGACACTGAGGAGAAATTGAAGTTGGCTTGTATCCATAGAATTCCAGCTCCTGATCACAAAAACGCCACTCTTCCTGAAAACAAAGTTCTTGTAATGTAGAAAATAGCAAGAACCAAAATACAGGTATCGCCGCCACAGGGCAATCTCGCAAGTACAAGCGTGATGACTTCCTATAGGGCAAGAGGCGCCACCTTGGAGGAATTATCCTTACTTCATGGACGTCACGAACCTCTGAGGCTTGCAAAGGAAGGTTGCACACCGCACCGCTAGCCGGCAGAAATCACGGAGTCTGCGTTTACGTCACGATTCACGTCACTCCGTTCTGTGACGTCATAAGAGTTGCCGTGGCGTCATAAGAGTTCCCTGAGTTTGAATCAGAGGAGCGGGAAAAACTTTTTCAACTTCGAATCCAAATTTCTTTGAAATAAATGCATCTTTCGCGCCCGGACAAGCGGCAACAAAACCATGAAATGCCGAACTATCAGATTCTGCTAACAAAAAAAAAATGGTAGAGTTCTCCTCAGTGTCCCTTTAATGCTGCTAGCACAACTTTTATACGACTGATGTGAAAAATTTGAGAGGCTGTCGGTCCCTATGTTACGACCCGACGTTTGTGCGTGTATTATGTTGCGCATATTTTAGCTGCAGTCAGCCGTTTTTTCCAACACAAACGAAAAACTTCAACAAACTTTAGGTTCCTTAAATGCAACCTTTTTACTAAAAACACTACCTGACCTGAAAACCCAAGCAATGTGTAGCGAGTACGTTGACCACTGCTTTTCTTCCTCTCCTTATTCTGTACTGGCAAGCGTACCAAATCTCGATTAAAGAATGGCGTGGTATTACAGAAGCAGTATTTTGAATTAGTCAATGAATGTCAAAACATGACGGATTCGAAAGAACGGGTAGCTGGCAGTGCCAAACCTCTGCCTGATCCGCATACTACAATGGTTATATATAATAGAGACCTTTAGTATAGCGTATGAGCGCTTACGTACGTTATACGCAAGAATTTAGCGGGAGGTTACACTGGAAATCGCATGGGCACATTTAGTTGATCATATGCCAAACCGAACGCATCGATAGCGCTGGCCGCAGTGGCGCCATCTGGCGTTAATGTGTGAAAATATTTAGTGACATTTTTCGCACATAGCCAAGGTTATCCAAGTCGTAGCGCGCAGATAGCCAGTTCACCAGTTCAGTCGAGTCAGAGCCTAATTTCTTTCAGGTAATTGAACCCAGCAAGGTTTTAAAACTCCATATTGAGGTCTTTCGGACCATTCTGCCTACCACCGAGACGATTGCGTTTGCCAAGGCTAGGATTACCTTGTCGCAAAAATCCAAACCAAGCCAAGCCACAGTCGGCGGTGTTTTATTAGGGTTAAGAACAGCATAATCGTTACACTGAATTGAAAACTGAGCAAGTTTATCCCTCATTCGTTATGCTGTTGGTAAGGGAAGGTAAAGCGAATATCACGTGTGCCATTTAAAGGCAATGAGTATGCCTAAAAACCCAATAACATTGACGAATTCTCTCCGAAGCGGGTGACGTGGGCGCCGCCATCATGATAACGCTATTTTCCTAGCGTACGCAAGAGCACGCACGCTAAATTCGAGAAACAGCGTACGTAACGCGCACGTACGCTAAACCTCGGTTTGGAATAGCGTTTAGCGCATGCGCAGTACGAAGCACGCTATTTTATAGCGTATGCTATGCCTTTGCGTATGTCTGCCTACGCTATACTAAATCTCTCTGTTCTCTTATACTGAACTCTTATATTGAATCTGAATTGTATCACCTAATTCGAGCGGTCCGACAAACAGCTAGCATTGGTCCTAACACTGCAGCTTTTTGTAAATAGCCAGCTAGCACAAATTAATTGGGATTGCTATTTTAAAGAACTCGCAATATGACTTTCTATCCGAAAAAGGCCGGGACCCCTTTTCACTGTAAAGAAAATTTCTTAATTGGGTCCCGTGTGTGCTCAGTGCCTGTATAACGAGTAACTAAATTTAGAGTATATGTTGCTGGGAATAAGAGGCCGCCTTAGGCCCGTCATCATTTTTTTTTTCTGCGCTTCACATACATTAAAATGCAGCTGCCATGGCTGGGGTTGAACCGGCGAACTCGGCCTCAGCAGTTGTGCATAGTAGCCATTGAGCCACCACTACGAAGTCATTAGCGTTGAAGTCAAAAACTAGTAAAATCCCTCGATATAGGCCTATCGGTTTTCGCCTTGATGCCTGTCAAGATACGATTGTCTGGTAAACAGACTGTACGCCCGATTAATCGAAGAAAATAGTATTTACTGATGCAGTCGCAATAGGATGCAAATACGCTGCTACTCTATTAGGCGCGTGGCGTAGATAGATTTCCGGGGCAGGGTGCGGAGTGTGGGAGGAGTGGGGCCAATCTGACTTACTGTATTAGGTAGGCGTGGCTTTCTATCAAGAAGGCGAAGAGTGTACTCTGCCTTACCGTGCACTCCGAACCTCACAGATACATTATACTGCAACAGGGCAGAAAAATGAGCTAGTTGGTAGACGTTCATTATGATAAATACAGGTGCTGGATTTATCATAATCAACATTATACTGCGCTAAGTGCCGCTCAGTTTCTCTCTGGTTTTCTTTCTCTTCTGTCCCGGCTCCATACACACGTGCCACTCGCCCACCGAGCAGTATAGTTTCCTTAACAGAACGACCTCTCCAAGGTTTCCCCAGCTCGTTCGCGCCAGTTAGCTGTCATCGGACGCCTCGGTGAGAGATGCGTGCGCCACCGTGAACTCTATTTACCAGCGCCGCATTGTAGACGCGCTCCTTAGTCATTAGTAAAGAGCGGGAGCCTGTCTCTCTTCAGGGAGAAAAGAAAAAAGCCTACTTGGCCCGCACTTGACTGGTGCCCGCACGGGCACCGGACAATATATAGTAAAACTGCTTTTGCTCTACTAGCTGCAATTGTTGGTGCGGCTTCTGATTAGCCAGTATAGCCCCGCTAGTTGCCGCAGTACTGCACGCTTTTAGTGCACAGCGGATGGATCGATACACCTAAGATGGGTGAGCGGTCGCTCGGAGCTAAGAAGAACGGCTAGAAACCACACCGCGCTCACATCTTGTTTCAGCTACATGCGGGAGACATAGCGTTCAGTTGCGCTGTTTTTTAACACCACCCTTTAGCTGCACCGAAGGAAACGATGTGCCGACTTGTAAAAGCTGTTCGGGCATTACGACGATGCCTAACGGCCATAACGTTTGGTTTTGCTCGACATGCTATCACGACTGTTGCTTCGTTTGTGAGCCGGTGTGAGCCTACGGCCCTTAATTAGCTGGCGCCAGCCTCCTTTTCAACGACAACAATTTGAAAGACACTTCATAGGTGTGCGTAATGTACAACGACTGTTACTTAAAACCAGTTCGCCTAACGTGCAACGAATTCTAAGAGACGGCCTACAATACAGTAGATTCAGTCTCGTATGACCTCAGCTAGTTAGAATCAAGGCAGCAATTGAATTGAATTGAATTGAGTTTATTTCCGTTCGAAACAACGGAGGGGGCTCGAACAAAAAGTGAATCAAGTCCACTTGACTACGTTCGAGCCCCCTTTACATGGCATTTGGCGAGGACAAAATTTTAGTAAAACAACAGATACATTTACAGATTGCAGAATAGAACAAAAAAAAGGTTAGTTATGCACAGAAAATCTTACAAAATAATTTACACAATGCCAATATTCAATTCTGGGCTAGTTGGTTGTACATTTGGTACTGGGGCAGTTAGAAGCGTTTTGTCTTAGTCGCTAAGGACAACTTTATGTCGTAATGACTTGCACGATCGTTGCACATTTCTTACGCCGATCACTCTTTGATATAAATGGATCGGCTACAATTTGCGGGAACAGACGGACAAGATGCGCAACAGTCGCCAGGAAGTACTGCCAGCACTGATGAATGGTTTATCCAGAGAGAATACTGCATCCTATGCCATTTTGAGCTTTTTTTTTTACTTATGGGAATATTGTGTCTGGCTCGGTCATGCGAAGATTTTGGCGGGGGATTTTGTTGTCGCACGGAGGCACTTGGTGCGTGCGTGAGGAAGGAACGGCGTGAAATTGGAAGCCGAGGTTGGCCAGTGATAGGATGGACCGTCGTGAACTCTAAACCGATATTGCGCAGCCTCACCCACGAAGAGATGCGTGAAATTGCGTGCGTTCGCTGGACAATACCATGTGTCACCCCCTGAAGGGGTCACATTCGTGTAACCCGACAACGCTAGATAATCTTCCGGTTCGGTATTACAATGTTTATAAACTGCGCTTCAGGAACACGACCTTTGCGCTGTTCGCGCTTATGAACAATTCTTCATTATTGTGGCGTTCGCAGGTCCACTGAGCAGCATGTACAACTGCGTGGTGAGCAATGTGACGGACGCCGGGCTGCAAGTAGACTGCCAGCGACGCGGGACACCGGCTGGCGACGCTAATGGCGGCTCGCTGCCGCCCGACCTGGTGGCCGCCGAGGCGTCTACATTCCGACAGCGCAGCGCCTTCCAGCTGGAAATTCGGGACGCCCTCCTGGACCGGCTTGTGTTCAACGCCACTTCTGAGTCGCCGTCGTTCGCTGTGTCGAGCCTATCGCCCGGCACAGAGTACGTGGTCGCGTTCTACCTGGTGAACCAGAATGGCAAGTTCAAGCTGGTGCAGCTCAAGACGTCTACGCTTTTCGCTTCGGAGGAGCGGCTAAGATCGGGTGAGGCGTCCAGGCATCCTAGCGTTTTCAGGCCCTCGTGGAATGCGCCTCAAAGCTTCGTGACATACCGTATACACTCGACTAAAGGCCGCACTCCCCCCCCGATTTTGGCAGGGTGCGGCCCTTACTCGAAAGCGGCATTATTCAGTTCAATGTTTCGTGTATATTCTGGGAAGACCACTTTACGGCGCCATGCAGTCAAGCGTTGTATCTGGCTCGTAGTTACAGAGACCTTTAAGGCTCCTCATCGCTATTGCTGTGGCCGCGGCTCGACCCCGGTCCTCGACACCCTCATAAAGGAAGTCATCTTTGGTTCCCTAAATTGTGCACAAAATCTCCGTAGCTTTAAAACTTTTTAACAACAATGTTCAAGGACACTTCCCGCTACCAATTCACAGTCCACGAGCAGACAAACTGAAGTGATGCTCTCATATAGTGGACCTGTCAGCGTCATTCATGGTCGGCCGTTGCCATCCAAGAAGCCATCAAAATTCTCTTTTAAATATCACACAGCTACGGAGTGGTGCATTGTGGAAGATGATAATAATGATAGCAGTAGGCAGCGGTTGTCGTCTGGGAGCTCCTCTGGGAGTGTGCGGCACAAAAAAATTTATACACAAGTGAAACACAGCTCTAGCTTCTCTTTGCGGATTTTGTTTTTTCCAAGTTATTGGCTCCCAAGTTGGGCGCATCCCTTACTCAAGTGTATACGGTAGTTAGCCTTACGATTCTGACATCTACTTGACACGGTTCTCCGCCCATGTAAAGATGAAAGCGGAGACGACAGGCAATGCACGCAACTAGCTGAGCACCGCGCCATTTTTTCTGCGCCCTTTTTGTACTCTGCGGGTGGACACCACTACGACGCGTTCCGATCTACCTTTGTATGTAAATGCTACACAAAAAGTCAAGTTATCGTTTCGCGCCGAAGCACTGGCAGCTCAATATATGGCTCGAATGGAACAAATCATATCAAGTGCCGTACAAGGCGCCGTTCAGCACAGGATAAAGAAGCGAGAATTCGCGCTAGCGCAGTGCGGTCGTGGTAGAGCGCAGCCTAGACACCGTTCTGAGGCCAGTTATATGCAAACATAGTTTTGAATTATGTTGTGGTCAATTTGCCTGTGCTATGAGAGGACCAAATAAGGCTGTCTTATCAAGGCATGTTCCTGGGCTAGTTGGTTTTTGTCAGACATCATGGAATCCCAGCGCTTGCAGACGAGGACACAGAGAGAACACACAACTGCGCTGATGTGCGTGTCCTGTCAGCGCAGTTGTGTGCGTGTCCTCTCTGTGTCCTCGTCTGCAAGCGCTGGGATTCCATGATGTCTTATCAAACGGGGCGTACCCTATAGATCTGACTTGCATAGCTTCGGTTTCATGGCTTCTGCGGGTGCTCAATTTTGTGCTTGCTAAACTCACCATGAAACCACCCAGCAGTCTCAAGAGTTTGCAGTTTAATTTACTAAATTGACTTTCAAGCGTGTTTTAAAAAATCGATACTTTTTTGGAACCTGAAAGCTGGGTGCTTAAACTGTGCTGCTACTGCTGTTCCTTCTGGCGCGGGCGAGCCTTATTTCTGGGTTTTATTAATTTAGGGAATTAATTTACCTCCATTTCGCTACGCTTTAAGAAATATTCATTGGTTATAGGGTTTCCGGCGCAGTTATCGAGTGCCAGAGTCGCATTGGTTGGGTACAGGCTCGACCACAGAGTGCAGCTAATCGTCGTCAGCCGTGTTCTAAATTTCGGTGACTAATGCCGCTAGCTCGCTTACCATGCCGGACTTCATTCAACTCGCCTAATCGCTTTTTATACATTTCCACAGGGTGGATACAACCAGCAATAACCACTGTGAAACGCGATTAGTACCGTCCGCCAATCGCGTCCCTGGAAAATGAAACCTGCATACTTTTCCCGATGCCCACCTGATGAAAAAAAGATACTCTAATGGCGACAGCCACCTGAGGGAGGTTTTGTGCAACTTGCGACGGAGATTATTTATTTGTTTATTAATTTATTAACTTATTAATTTATCAATATAAATTATTTTTTTGTTTGTTTCTTTATTCCTGTATTCTCAGGGACCGAAGGCATTACAGAAAGGAGTGGTGGCGGTGGACGTAGGGAGGCGTTTCCTTCCACTCGTGCAGATGCGAGGAATAAATGAATTCCGACGAGTATCGGTGCGACATGGCGGAACTCCCTTGAACTTGTGATCCATGCGCGATGGAGGAATAAGCAATGCGTGTTTAAGAATGGTGTTATTGTGAATTTTACCGAAGATACACAGCCGAAAGTACATGCGACGAAGACGGTCAGGTAGATTAAGGGCAATCGTTACAGAAGGTACACAAGCAGTTGTAGCCCCCTGCTAGCATAGTTTATCCGAAACAAAAACTCTCATCAGCCGCGATCAGTTCATGTGAGCCAGGTCAGGGATGCCGTTAATGAGAAAGCTTAGCAGTTAAAATATTGATCTACTGTGACGTGATCAAACGAAATGACGTAAAGGGGCGAGAGGATCACTTTTTTGGCCAGCGGGAGTGCGTGAAGTTCAGGAATGTTTTTATGTAAGCTCCTTAACTTACATACATAACTAAGATTTCAATAAACGGGGATCCGTGCAACTTGTTGCAAGAGACGCTAAAAAAAAAGCCATTCCCGAAACATAGGCGAGCTTGACTTTTATTAACTTTTTTTCGCATTCAACCGAGTGCGCTGTACTCCGTAGGCGCTCAATTTTTCGGCTGCTCGCACAAGCCGATAGCTGCCGTGCGGTGACGCCAGAGGGGCGCGCAGGGGTAGTTGACAATAAAGGGGCGCCTCCAGGCGCGGCATCTTCTAAGATGGAGCTCAGTGGTCATGCAACAGCAATTTTCTTTTTTTCGCACAGAGCGTTCGGAGCGTTTATATCTTTTCTACATGCTCTGAATAAAGCTGGAGTCTCAAAAACGGCGCCGCTGAAGGTTTCTTGCGTCTTTTAAACTGACTCTTTTTGTAGCGTTTTCGGGCGCTAAGCGAATCTGATATCTTTTTAGGCACTAGGCAACCTACAGAGGCGCAGG